>NW_015552624.1:613082-622062 GCF_001515605.1 Sinocyclocheilus anshuiensis | reverse complement strand
AAAATATATATATATATATTTATATATATATATACATATTTTTGCCATATGGGCTAACTGAACAAACATCCCAATAGAAATGTTTAGCGCCCACTTAAACAAGGACTACCGGGTAAATAATATAATATTCATGAGCTAATCTGATACCGTCTATATATATATATATGTATGTACAAATCACACACTAACAAGTTTATTTAATATATTTGTAGTCCCTTTTAGCATTAAAACACACAAATATAATAAAATGCTGAGCTTTATAACTCCTTGCAAACCTGCAGACAGTTTTATCTCCGGCAGCCTGCATGTGTTTTTTGTGGTCTGGGCTGTTTGCATGGAGAGAGCAGTAATCATATGAGTCTGGCCACAGATACACTGAATTAATGGTTAGTTTGTACTGTACCACACTGTGGAGACAGACATCCTTGAGTCATCGTTTGTCACGGTTTAGATGGAAACGTCCTTGTGTACTTTGTAATAGCTTATATTAGGTGTTGTATTGAATGTGAAATGTTTTGTATAGTATAGATAGAATTTGAAATTGAATTGGATAATGTCAAATTTGAAATGGAAATCAATTTTTATTAAATAATTGTTGTTGTACACAACAAATCTTGTTCAGTGCATTAAAGTTATTTGAATAGTCACCAAACAACATCTATCATTTGTGAAATGTTCTCAGGTTGTTTACAGGGTGTTTATATTCTCTCAAAGTGCAGTGCAGTCGTGTTTTATATTCTCAATGTTGCTTTTAATATAATTTATTTTCAAATGTTTTGCTTTTATGTAACTATTATATGTTTTGTGTCTAAAAAAGAATGTTTGAACTGCCCAACTTTTTTGTGTCATTCATTGATTAACAAGAAAAATAATCATTGTAAGATTTGAATTTGATCTGTTTTTTTTTTTTTTACGGAAGCTTGCTTTCGCCACGGAATAAAAAATTAAAATGGTAATTGTGATCTTTTTATTCTCACAATTCTGAGTTTACATCTCCTCACAATTCTGAGATTGTCTCCCAATTCTGTTTACATCTCGCAATTCTGCCTTTTTTTTTTCTCTGAATTCTGAGTTTACATCTAAATTTTTTTATTTTTTTATGATGTGGAATAAAAAATAAAAAGGTAATTGCGACTTTTCACAATTCTGACTATTTTTCTTGCAATTATGAGTTTATACCTCAAGCTTATAATTGCGAGTGAGTTAACATCTTGCAATTTTGACTATTTTTATCAGAATTGCGAGTTTATATCTAGCAATTCCGCGTTTGTATCTCGCTAATCTGAATTTACATCTCACAATTCTGTTTACATCTCGCTAATCTGAATTTACATCTCACAATTCTGAGTTTACATCTCGTTAATCTGAATTTACATCTCACAATTCTGAATTTACATCTCACAATAATTCTGTTTACATCTCCCTAATCTGAATTTACATCTCACAATTCTGTTTACATCTCCCTAATCTGAATTTACATCTCACAATTCTGTTTACATCTCCCTAATCTGAATTTACATCTCACAATTCTGTTTACATCTCGCTAATCTGAATTTACATCTCACAATTCTGTTTACATCTCGCTAATCTGAATTTACATCTCACAATTCTGTTTACATCTCGCTAATCTGAATTTACATCTCACAATTCTGTTTACATCTCGCTAATCTGAATTTACATCTCACAATTCTGTTTACATCTCGCTAATCTGAATTTACATCTCACAATTCTGTTTACATCTCGCTAATCTGAATTTACATCTCACAATTCTGTTTACATCTCGCTAATCTGAATTTACATCTCACAATTCTGTTTACATCTCGCTAATCTGAATTTACATCTCACAATTCTGTTTACATCTCGCTAATCTGAATTTACATCTCACAATTCTGTTTACATCTCCCTAATCTGAATTTACATCTCACAATTCTGTGTACATCTCCCTAATCTGAATTTACATCTCACAATTCTGTTTACATATCGCTAATCTGAATTTACATCTCACAATTCTGAATTTACATTTCGCTAATCTGAATTTACATCTCACAATTTTGTTTACACCTTGCTAATCTGAATTTACATCTCACAATTCTGTTTACATCTCGCTAATCTGAATTTACATCTCACAATTCTGAGTTTACATCTCGCTAATCTGAATTTACAGAATTTTTAGAGGTCTCCAGAAATAAATGATGCCTGAACGTGAAAGAGTTTTTGTGTACATATGTTTGCACATTTACTTGTGCTCTTGGAAAAAAGCTAAAGAGAGAGATCTCATCTGTATAAGAATATATGAATAGAGAGCATATGATTGGACAAAAATCTGTGTAGTGCAGGATGAATCATCAATCTTTTTGGTCCATTTTAGACTGTACGTTTTAAATTCGTATAAGTGTATAACCAATTTTAATTTTGTGGGCTTTATGGTGTTTACCATGATGTTTTGCGCAGTTATTTTTTAATTTTTGTATTGAAGACCGTTCTTTATGGCCATTAATATCACTATTCTTGGGTAGGTGTGAAGGAGCTGTGTTGAATTGCACAGGTCTCCTTTCATATGTGACCAGTTGAGCGGCTTCATTGGCCTAAAGTCAACAGAAAGATCATTAAAGCCGAGAGCTGCTAGGTGTACTTAATACCTTCACTGTGGCAGACTCGACTTGAATGTGTGCAACCATTCAATAAATGTAAATGTCAAAAAAGAAACAAATGTGTGTTTAGTCACTGTCACGACGGCCCGTTGTGAATTGCGAGTGCCACGCCTGTCGTTCTGTTGAGGCTTTTGGTGTTTCTCCAACACTCCCTCACTAATACACTGAATGTGTGCTGAATTTATCACCTCCTCAGAAATATAATCCTTTGTGGCTCAGGCCTGAATGAGTATGTTTGTACAGAATGTTGCTTGAACAGGTTTCTTTTTCATTCTGACTAGTGAAAAAATACCATGGTAACCACAGTTTATGCCAAAATACAATAGATACGTTACTACAAAAACCTTGCCATTGAATGGCAAGTAAATAGCTGTAAAAATGTAAATTAAAATTAAAAGATTTTTCCAAGTTGTAAATAAAACAAACATTGTTCAAATATTTTTGACAAAAAAATACTATTTCTACTCTAAATTGTTTATTCAGTGTTTTACTTTCATTTCTTTGTAATTATTTATGAAACTTACTAGCAATTTTTCAGCGAAAATTGGTGGGAAAAAAATTGTTGGTATAGTTCACAATTAATTACAATTTAATGGCAATTAACACATTGAATTAAATGTGAAATTTTGAAGTAGAAAAACTGAAATACTATTTTCTTGTTAAACACTCCAAATAAGCTTTGTTTTATTTATGACTTCAAAAAAAATCATCATTAGAGTGTACACCAAATTTTTTTCTGTTTTTTTTTTTTATTACAGTAGTGATTTTAACTGTACTAACTGGTATTTTTGGTGTTCTCTACCATGGATATATGGTCAATATTTGTCATGGGTGAAATAGTATTTTCTTGTTATTATTCTTTTTTTTTTTTTCTATTTACAACTTTGAAAATTTTTTTTTTTTTTGTATACAACAGATTTTTTTTTTTGTATTATTATTTACAGTAGTGAATTTAACAGTACTAACCTGTATTTTGGTGTAATCAATATGGTTGCACTGTAATATTTTATTAATATTTAGTTAGATTATTGGAGTATGGTTTGCAAGAAAATACTATTTCAGTATCTCTACTTCAAAATTTCACATTTAATTCAGTGTGTTACTTGCCATTCATTTGTAATTAATTGTGAAGTTTACTAGTAATTTCTGAGTAAAAGATTGTTTCTACACCATTTTTCATGGGAAGTAATGTACTCTAATAATATTTGTTTTATTTACAACCTTAAAAAAATATTTTTAGAGTATACATCATTTTTTTTTTCAGAGCACTTTTTTATTTGCAGTAGTGATTTTAACTGTACTAACTGGTATTTTGGTATAATGTACAATGGTTACCATGGTAAACTTTTGTCATGGCTGTTGCCTGCATCTGAAATGTGTTTGCATGTCCACAAATAAGTTTAGAGGTGCTCACTGATCCATTAAAATGAAAACACAAATCCCTTTCTGTGATACAGTCGGTAAAGTGACAGCCGGGTACGATGAAAGGGTCTCACTCAGGTCCTTTATGTTGTAGTCTGCTCATTTGGCCCAGACCCACCCATACGAATCGTCCTGGGCCTGAATGTACAGTGTGTTTCAGTTTATGTGCGTGGTCTGTGTGTGGTCACCGTATGTAGCCATCCCGGCTCATGGTTCAGTAAACAGCCCGAGGCTTCAGAATGAAGTCTTTCGGGTTTTTGTCTTCTCGCCCCTCTCTTGTCCTGGGCTTCATACAATAGGCCTACCTCCCCTCCCCTGACACGCTCTCATTGTGTCTCTGCCGTATCAGTCTCTGGCTTTTCTGAGTCAAGCTTTTAGGGGAGGAGATTTTCTTCCACTAAGTTACAAACCTGTTTGTCTGTGTGAACCAGTAATTTAGCTGTAGTGGCTCCTTCGCATGCATGTGTGAGAAACAGCAAGGAGGAGGTGCATGACAGTGTTGAGTGTTTTGTGAATTCCGCTGTCAAAACATTTCGCCAACTTGCTTGTGCAAGCCCCAAAGGCTGTCATTACCTTTGGTGGATTCCAAGGGTTAGTTTTCTTAGCACATAACTGCATTTATTTCATCCAAATGTATTATTTTATTAAGCATCTAATAAATGCATGATTGGTAAACCTTTGGTAAACTAGCCACTTAAATATAAGTTGTTTTGAACGGTCAGATTTTTCTGATTAAAAGAAAGCGTTAAAAATATCAACTTAAAGATTCAACGTAATGTCGTTCTTGTATGACTTTCTTCTGTGGAACACAAAAGAAGATATTTTGAAAAATGTTTCAACGTTTTTGTCCATATAATGAAAAGCAATGGGGTCCAATATTGTTTTGAACCCCACTGACTTTCATGGACAAAACCACCTTTGTGAAGGTAAATGTAAGATTTTAAGACCTTTTTAAGGCCAAGTAAAGACATTTTAAGGAATAAATGGGAGGGGAGACAATTAAAATAAGTCAAGTCACCTTTATTTGTATAGCGCTTTATACAATACAGATTGTGTCAAAGCAGCTTTACAGTGGCAAATAGGAAAATAGCTGGTCAATAATGCAAGAAGACAATAACAAAGCGTCATTTTTCAAGTTAAAGTCAGTTCATTGATGATTCAGTGATGTCATCCGGTTCAGCTCTCTTCCAATAGTGTGTGTGCAATCAGTCAAACGTCTCCAACTAAGCAAGCCAAAGGCGACAGTGGCAAGGAACCAAAACTCCATCAGTGACAGAAATGAAGAAAAACAAAAGATTAAAATAAGAACAAGTGTCTGCCAATGGGGTCAAAAAATTACCTTTGCAAAAGGAACACCCTATTGGTAGATATTTGTTGTCGTTTTTAAGCATAAATTGACTTAATTTTGTTACATTTCTCAGAAAACAAGACTTCAAATCCTCACTTTGCTTCTCAAGTACAGTGAACTATCCCTTTAAGGACAGATAAACTTCTAGTTTGAGCACAACTCTCCAATTTACAGAAAATGCCTCTAAAATTACACATAAAAACAGTTAATAAATGATTAGATGTGGCAACTGAAAATAATAGACCTATTGTGTTAGAACTGACAGAATAACCCATCAGAGTTCATTTCAGTTTTGCTCATTTAACTGTGGTGACCACATATTTCCAGCGTTTAAAACCTTAGGCGGGTTTGTACGAGTATTGTAGGCACTCCTTATATGTTTGTTCAGTGTATGATATATGGTGCCATCTGTTTGAACATGCATTGACTTCCCGTCATGAAGGAGAGTGCGGTAAACTCGTTCCTCAGACACAGAGAGACGTTTGTGTTCACTTTCACAACTCTTTCGGTTAGTAGACCAGACAAGAGTGATAAATCGTCAGCACAAGACCTGTATTGAGGTTATTTCCTTGCGTACAGTATGTATATCACATTTGTTTGTGTACATGTATGATTTCCAACAGATCCATCTTCCTAGAGTTTAGCTCCAACCCCAATTAAACACACCTGAACCAGCTAATCAAGCTCTAAGGCATACTAGAATCTTCCAGGCAGGTATGTTGAGGCAAGTTGGAGCTAATTTCTGCAGGACAGTGGCCCTCTAGGACCGAGTTTGGACACCCCTGATATAAAGAGATTCGTGTTTACTCACGAATGCTTAACTTACAAGTGGGATGAGAAAAGTATTATAAAATAAATAAGATATTGAAACAATTAATTTAAATAGAGCTGTTTAGTTTGAAGTTCCAAAATGCCATTTAGCAAAATATATTTTCAAATAAAAAAAAAAATTCAAAATATACAAAAATGGCTATATATACTGTATATATATATATATACACATACATACATACATACATATATATATATATATATATCCTAAAATATGTTTCAAAATATATTTTCTACCAATATATATCAATATATTAATATATTGTTACCAATATGTATTTGTATATTTTTGAAAATGTATTTAAAATTGTATTAAGATATATTTTGCTCTCCATACTGTATGTTTTTAAAAAAGCCACATTTGAAGACTTTCTTTGTTGTTTGTAACAGAAGTGAACATCACACATTTTAATAAGAATAAATAATGAGTAAATCCGAAATATAGGCTACTTTAGGACTGGAAATTCTCACCCCTTAAATACATATTGGTACATGAAATTTGAAACTAAGTATATTTTCAATTTCAGAAATAAGATTAATTTAGCTTCGCTGTTTACAACATATATTTAGCATATATGTAATTGTTTTTATTTATTTACTTTATTATTATTATTTTTTTTTTTTTGGCCGTATGATATCTGGAAGTGAAATAGTATTTTCAAGCTATGGATTTCCTCCGGAATGTCTAATGGTTTTTTTAGATTGGTGACTTAAGATTTATGAGTAAAACAAGGTCTGTGGTTAAAATTACTTGGAAACGTCTTCATTTTTTTCTACAGCATAAATGACACACAGTCAATCCTCAAATGTGAATTTTGTAAACAGTTGTGTGCTTTGAAAACATTTGCTATATAAGGTCTGCAATGGTTGTCAAATTCGTTAAGCATGTACAGTACAGTAAACTGACATCCTTATGGTAGTTGTAGTCCTTATTTATCAACTTGAGAGCAGCTTGTTTTTAATATTAAAAACAGACCTTGTTTTACTAATAATAAATCCAAAACTGTTCTTCTAAAATCCTTTTTGTTATGAAACCAATGCATTTCGGATTCACCTAAATTGGTGTCGTGGCTGAACAGCTCCCTTTACTGTCAATTTCACATCCGAAAGGAAGCTGACTCGTTTTTATGCTAGTCATTGTGTAATGATCTTAAAGATTACTGGTTTGAGTAGATCAGTAGATTTACTGGAAATGGTTCACCCATCCTTTATTCCATAAAACCCCTTATTCAACTCTTCATGAAAATACAGCATGCCTTATATTGGGAATTCAGTTTTAGGGGTTGTCCTGTCCTGTGTTAACTTTGTTCATGTTGAATTATGCAAAAGAAAACAATATAACAAAGAAGCAAAATACTAGAACCACTATTATTTTATTTCAGAAATCAAGGAAAATTTCATTTTTGTCCACAGCTTTCACTTTTTGCATCAAAATAACATGGCGTCTGCCCTGAATTTGGTCGATATTTTTTGCGAATGCTTTGTACTTGAATATACAGTACATCCCTCAGAAACATCCAAAAATCAAGCTTTAGATGGGAGTTTGGTGGATCATGCCAAATAATCATCTCTAAGAAAACATCCATAAGCCTTCTGATGATGTGCCTCTTGTGTTATAGTGCTCTGAAGCCACTATTCAAACAGTGAGACTGAGGTGAACTCAAGTGAGGATACTCATCAGGATAATGGAAGCTCTTAAACAACACTGCATAGTGATTTTTTAAGAGACACTCTCAGCTGCTTAATGAGGCGTAGTTGACTTGCAGAACCAACATCCCAAAGCACAACTACACCATATACTGCCATTGGAAGGAATCTCACGAAACCTCAAAAATAAGAAGAAAACAAAAATTGTGTGTTTGAATTAAGAAAATTAAAAGCATTATATATAATATAATATAGATCTAGAGGATATCGAAAAGGTCCATTTAAATAGAGCTGTTCAGTTTGTAGTTCTAAAATCTGGAAGAGAACTCTACACACACACACACACACACACACACACACACACACATATATATAGATGGATGGATGGATGGACGGATGGATGGACGGACGGACGGATGTAGTAGTTCATATATTTATATTAAAATAAAATATATTTTGCATTATATTTGTGTGTATATATTATAAATATACCTAAACTCCTTACTATAATGCAAAATAAAATTGTCAAATATTTATGAATTATTTATATTATAGTATAAATATTTATATTTTTTTACTACATTTTATTTATATGCTGGTTTAATAGTAATATTTGTAAAGGTTGATAATTATCAGTGAGAATTAGGGGTGAAAATATGCTTAATTGAATGTCACAATGTAAAGCATCAACAGCCTGCGTCTTTTTAGCTAAATATAATTTGTTTTTTTAGGTGGGTATTTGTGGTGTAGGCATATCCAAGGTACTGTATGTTGTTGTGTGTGACCAATGTCTGCTTTTAAGACCAATTTAATAAACCTCACGCCGATTTCCGACCTGAAGCGGTAATAGTAGATGTAGCCTAAAAGCTTAATGTGAATAGAGCATCTTTTCCATAAGATGATTGGTGTGTTACACAGGCGGCAGCAGGACGGGACATGCTGTAGGTAATTACTGAGGAATGCAACAGTAGAGGACAAGCAGCTCTCTTACACTAGCAATGAACAAAATGAGACACCCTACAGCACAGAGGCGGCACTTCAGTGTGTGTGTGTGTGTGTGTGTGTGTGCATGTTTATGTGG
>NW_015552624.1:606357-612979 GCF_001515605.1 Sinocyclocheilus anshuiensis | reverse complement strand
CTTATAAATAATTCAGAATGAGTTTTTTTGAAAATCTAAAAATGCAGAAAGTTTCCTGTGAGGGGTAGGTTTAGGGGTAGGGTTGGTGTAGGGCAATAGAAAATACGGTTTGTACAGTAGAAAAACCATTATGCCTATGGAGAGTCCCCATAAACCATAAAAACAAACCTGTGTGTGTGTGTGTGTGTGTGTGTACGTAGACAATTACATGTCGATGCAGTGAACACATCACGTATGACATGTATGCATAACATACTAGAGTTTCCGGTATTTTGTCAATTTGTGGGAAAATACACTTAAAACCACACAAAATCTGTTTCTTAAAATATATGTGTTTGTGCCTGTTACAATGGAAAGAGAAGCACACAGCTTTTTTCTCAGAACTGAAAGCATACTCCCAATTATTGATCACTTCTTTACTCTTTAACCCATTAGCTCAGTAAACAAGACAGCGTGATTCACAGACTCCCTGTGGGCCTGTTGTTTTTTCCTTCCGCACATGTAGTAGTTTAAGTGCTGCTCTTAAGTGGAAGCTACTTTGGCTTTTATATGTAGTTTAACCCTCTTTGGTAATTTTTGACTGAACTTTTTTTTTTTTCTAGAAATTTTTACTTCATCAGAATGGTACAAAGCTTGGTAAAGTTGTTTGCATTTCCTATGTGCACACACACACACACACACACACACACACACACACACAGATTAGAAAAGGTTAAATGGTCTGGAAAAAATGGTCACGCTTCACTCCTTGTGGCCAAAAATGACCGCATTGGAAACAAATGGGAAGTGAATTTCATCTAGTGGAAGCATTTGGTACTGCGCCCAAACACAATTTCTTTTTTTTTGTAATATAAACTTCAAATTTGTAACACAATTTGTTTAGATTTATGGCTTTGATTTTCTCAGAGTTTTAGAGTAAAACATGTTTTAGAAAATATATATTTCATAACTTTTCAGTTTCACTTTATTTACTTATTTCACTTTGTGCTTCGTTGTGAAAGCGAAACTACTTTGTATGGTCTTCCAAAGGAGGACGATATCCGCTTCGTCATGCCTAGAGCTGATCCGTGCTGGTCGCTGAGGGAATACAACAGTATGTGAGGGGCGTAACATTTCCGTCTCACGCTTGAGGTATTCGGCCAATCACAACGCACTGGATAGCTGGCCAATCGCAGCACACCTCGCTTTTTAAGAACGATGGGCTTTGTAAAAATCGACGCGTTTCAAAAAGGCGGGGCATAGAGGAGAAACAATAATGTACAGTATGCCGAAAATAATGTGTTTTTTTAACTTTAAACCGCATAAACACATTTCATTACACCAAATACACAAAATAATGTTCTTTTTAGCAGCATCATATGACCCCTTTAAGCAATAATCTACCAACTGCCTTCTTTAAAAAAAACAGGCCGGACTTAAGTCTGTGCTTAAGTTGGAAATGTAATTTTCATTTCAATGCTCAAAAAAGTGGTTATAAGGTAAATACAAGGCAAAAATATAACATGCATAAATATAATTTAGCACCATAAAATCCCCTAAAAATACAATATATTAAATAAAAAATTAACTAAAATATAGTACATTCATTTAATTTTTTGACCACCACGCGAGCAGCACCAGAGTGCACCACAAAACAACTATCATGCATCAACTATGCGTACAGGTACTGAAAGAACGTGCTTTTCTTTGGAAAGCTTTGTGTGGAATGAGTGTGATTCATGGAGAATGTGGAATTATCAAAGTCTTGATTTTGTGGTCAGTCATAAGATTGTATGATCGTCATAAGTCTGAGAGTAGCTATGCACTGCAGTGTGAAGGATTCTACAGAAAAAAAATACTGTTTGTGAAACAGCGCAATCGTGATCATATGTTCTAGACGGTGACTGCACAGTCATGTAAATGGCAGGTATAATCTAGTCATTTGAAAGGTAAATGCCTTCACCGGTTCTCAAGACCATTGTGTAATGCTTCTTAGCGCAGCCGTGACTCACGCACTAATGACAGCACACTCGTGTTTCGTCTTTGCTGTATTTTAACTGGTATTTGTGTTGTGTGACTCCAAACTGGACTGCAGTTGTGTATTTTTTGTGACGAAACTGACACTTTTCAGCTGAAACTGAACATCACCACAGTCACCTATGACCTATATTGTGAGATGAATAATGTGGTAAATAAAGAAGGAGGTGATGTTGGAAAGCTGATGTTTATGCATTTCTCAGCCATAAAAAATAGATTTAATCAATGACTCTGCAGTCAAGGCAGAGGAGTTAGACTTCTGTTTTTTAGGAAATATGTTGAAATGAGATGTCTAGTGACTGTTTACTTATCCTCATAGGTTTGCAATGAAATTTTCATACATGCACAGCACCTTTTCATGCCAAATTAATAGTGAGGAAATTGATAAATAGTTAATATTGGAAAAAAAGGAATATGACATTAAAAATGTAAATGAATGAACAAAAATGAATTTAATTTAAAAATATAAAAGTGAATTTAAGCATCAGTATATAGCATGCATAAAATTGTATACATTTATTAATTTATTTTGTCAGTTATTTGGGGAAAGGCCTTCTGAAGTGAATCAATGCATTTGTGTAAGAAAAATATCCATATTTAAAACTTTATAAACCTTAATCTCTAGCTTCCGCTAATAAGTGAATTTATAATATATAGTATGCAATATAAATGTTTTTATTTTCATTTATTTTAAATTATCCATTTTTTATATTGTATTAGAAGTGGGACTGTATTATAGAAAAACATTTCAAGAAATTTTGTTGAAATAACTATGTTTCTTCTTAGTTTTTTCTTATCAGTTTTGTAAAATAGGGTTGTGTGTTACACCTAATCTTGTTAAATGAATGTTTATTACATTATTTCAGTTTCATGTGTTACCATGATGGTGTTTATTGTTTGTGTGAATGACACTGTGCACCTTCTATATATGTTATTATCTAAAAGCTGCTTGTGATGGGCTTTGGTTCATCATGTGACTTTCTTATCACCACCTGCATTTGGTGGTTATCAGTGTATTACAAAGGTACAAAACAGATTTCAGTACTTCAATAGGTTGGTATATTAACATTATTTCAGTTAATGAAATTATGGCATTTAACTGTAAATTTAAGTTAAAACTGTAAAACCTAAAATGTTGCTACCGTATTTTTTACGGTAAAATTCCAGTAACCACAGCTGCCGTTTTTTTACCGTAAATTTTTTTAACAGTGTGTCTAACTAAATTTGCGTTAGATTACGGTAAAAGTTATTAAACAAATAAATAAAAATCACTAATAATGGCAGACAAATATGGTTCCAAATTTGCATACCATTTAACCACACAAAAGATTGACTGACTAAATCTGACATGATTCCACAATTGTTTACCCTCACACTGATTTATAGAAAAAATTGTGTCATTTTATAAAGTGCATCTTTGGTATTTTATGATCTCAATGTGTAATGATTAGCTTATGTATGTAAATCTGTTGCACAAAATCGTAACTTCCTCCACCTCTACCCACAAAACCATTTCTCACACGCCTCGGGCTGACGTTGCTGCCATGCAAACAGCCTTCATCTCTGCAGGCACAATGAGGTTTATTGTTGAGAAGCAGAACACTTAATATAGTACTGAAAGTTTGGTTTGGCTCAGTTTTATATTTTAGGTCAGTAATCAGAGCCCTGCCAGTAACAGTGTTTTACATACAGATGTAGATCAAAAGTGCGTCAAATCAGCTACAGGAAAATCCCATATTGGTAAGAATGGTCTTACATTTGATAAGTCGAGTTTCAAAAGGCTATGCTGCCCACACTTCAGACAGCTTTCGATTTGTTTGGCCATGCTTGAGAGGTTAAATCAATGTTTCATGACGGAGTAATGTTAGCCTCCATTAGAAGGAGACGGCTTAATTTATTTTCATAGTGAATATGGTCATAGATTGTGGTAGTGTCCATTATAATTTGAAGCTTTCCATTAAGGACAAAGGTTATGCACTTAGCAATCACTTATTTCACTGTTGAGGTTGGTTGTTTTCAGATGGATGAAATGTGTTGTTTTTCTGTAACCATTCATGATAATTATCTATGAAGCACTAAAACTAAGCTAGTCTCATTCATAAGCTTTATACAGTAAAGGTAGCTATATGCATTTGTTTTTGTCTGTAGGTAATAGTATGTATGAATGGGAACCTGAAGAACAAGGAGGCTATAGCCCCTCCTGCAGGCGCAAATAGCTTCTGTTTTTAGGGGGGCTTGATAAGGTTAATACACTTTTTTTTTCTTTTGCTCAAATATTAGGTATTTAACCCTTGTGCGTCGTTAGGGACATTTTTGTCTTTTTTTTTTTTTCTAGCATTTTGGCTCTGTTAATGCAAACAGCATACAATTAATTACAATTTTTATTGGAATTTTAATATTTCACCCTCATTCCTCTACTTTACCATAAGTACAAAAATGTTTTTTTTCTTCAGAATTTGTGTGTGAATTTTAGTTTTTTTTTAACCTGACACTGCACCAAAAAAAAGCATCATAATTCATGTTGTTGCTAACCGTTGACTTATCCGAGACTGTAAAAACCCAAAATACATTCTGCTTAGAATAATTATTATAACTGATGCTTTGAACCCCTGTGTAACTTTTTTTTTTTATTGACACACAAGGGTTAAACTCGGATGGCTGTAAATGTTTTTATTGTTCATGAGCTGGAAAAAATCATTCTGAGAGTGATTCCAACTATATCATTCTTCTGTACGAAACTAAAACTTTAAGTTATGGTTATCATTGTACGGGCCATAAGAAGGTATTTCAAACACAACAGGATGACATCTGAGCTGTATATGAAGGCTAAAATACAAATGTTACACTAAATATAACACTCAAAAGTTACATTTTCTTTCTTTTTTTTTTTTTTTTAGCATTTTGGCTCTGTTAATGCAAACAGCATACAATTAATTAAAATTTTTATTGGAATTTTAATATTTCACCCTCATTTCTCTACTTTACCATAAGTACAAAAATGTTTTTTCTTCTTCAGAATTTGTGTGTGTGAATTTTAGTTTTTTTTAACCTGACACTGCACCAAAAAAAAGCATCATAATTCATGTTGTTGCTAACCGTTGACTTATCCGAGACTGTAAAAACCCAAAATACATTCTGCTTAGAATAATTATTATAACTGATGCTTTGAACCCCTGTGTAACTTTTTTTTTTTATTGACACACAAGGGTTAAACTCGGATGGCTGTAAATGTTTTTATTGTTCATGAGCTGGAAAAAATCATTCTGAGAGTGATTCCAACTATATCATTCTTCTGTACGAAACTAAAACTTTAAGTTATGGTTATCATTGTACGGGCCATAAGAAGGTATTTCAAACACAACAGGATGACATCTGAGCTGTATATGAAGGCTAAAATATAAATGTTACACTAAATATAAGACTCAAAAGTTACATTTTCAACAGCAAAGTCGTTTATAGGTCTAAAATTGTTGTGAGAATATAAAATGTCTTTTTATTATAAAAATTATATTTACAGAATGACAGGAATTGCACTGGAATGACCATTTGAGGCTTTAAAAAAATGACCAAAAACGTTAGTCTATACACAGATTTGATGGTTTTTATGTTATTGACATAAAAGCTGATTATCTGAATAATTACATAAATCTCAGTCCGTTTCTCACATAAAGCTGTCATGTGACTTTCAGTTTGGGTGTGTGGCTCTACAAATTCCTTCATCACTGCTGTGGGACGTTCTTTGATAAGACTGAAAGGCTGAGCTTTCTGGCTGTTCTGAGCATGTATATGCCTCCATCTACTGGTGAAAGTAAATATTTTTTATATGCGTAATGGCAAATTGATTTTACTAATTCGGCATGAATCCTTCCTTATAAAATGTCTCAAACCCATAGGCGTAATTTACGGGTGGGACATGTCCAAATAAATAAATAAAAACATTTGACTCCTTACACATGCATAACTCGTGCAGTGCAATAACGAGGTGATTTGCAGCTGTCGCACTTTTCACAATGTCATTAGGCTATAGTATTTTATTTTAAAAATGGAGAGCTTCCTTGTGCTAAGTAGTCCTGCCCTCTACTACATATTTTTCTAGTCAACTAGTCGCACGTTATATTAAATTGATTAATATAGTAATATATTAACCATACTTCAATATAGGCTATAGGCAGACGTATTAGGCTAGAGCTTAAGCTCGCGCATAAAGCAATTGCCTCAAAGCACCGGCAAAGTGATTATGAACGTGTCGGGGGGAAAAGAAGACATTTTAATTATTTATTAATAAACTAGTGCTTTCTGAGTCAGTGTCGGGTGCAAAGATGAGGTTGCCGAATGCCGACGCTGACTCGCCATCTCCACATGGACTTGCCTTTAATAGAAATGCACGTTTTATACGGACTACAAAATTTAAGAATAGCCTGTTACCAGTGTTGGGGAAAGTTACTTTTAAAAGTAATGCATTACAATATTGCGTTACTCCGTTAAAAAAGTAACTAATTACGTTACTTAGTTACTTTTTATGGAAAGTAATGCGTTACGTTACTTTTGCATTACTTTTTAAATCTGGACAGGGCTTGCTTGTTTGATTTTAAAATAAAAAAAAAGT
>NW_015552624.1:602372-606017 GCF_001515605.1 Sinocyclocheilus anshuiensis | reverse complement strand
GGCCAGCGGCAGACAGTGAGCTGATCATAGCCTGTTATAGGTCATATAGGCGTACCATAGCATGTTTGATCAGTTTAGCCTTCTCAAATCATCACGACTTGCCTAAAATAAAATCTATAGATATAAAACAGTTCAAATAACAATGTTTAAACGTTAAACCTAGATAAATGTGCGCTGTTAGACGCATATCCAATAGTTTGTGTGGAGAGTGGAAGCTAAAGCGCGCTTTGAAGGATATGAAGTCGCCAGCGAGATCACTTGCATTTTTTTCAGTGGAAACAACTTTAAATAGCCTATGCGTCATTTTTGCTCATAAAGAGTAATACATGATTCGGAACCGCAAAGTGTCTACTTTTTTTGTGTGCACTCACAATATCAACAAAACGTTGTGCTTTTATACTGCCGTTTCGGTCTTGAAAAGGAGCGCTTCACAAAAATGAACCGAAACTCAGCGAATACACGCCTCACAGACATGATACATACAGTATATCTATAGAAAGCTTTAAATTACTACTTAACGAAACGGGATTACCAGACTCTGCATATAAATGTATATGTTCTTTAATAACATAAAACAGTATGTTAATTCTGCTATCATTATTTATGGAGAGGTTTCTGTGAGAGTCTCACATATATAAAATGAGCTTCACCGGAAGATTATGAGCTGGCTTATCTTTATCCGGAAGTTCTAAATAGCGCTCCGTGCATATGGTCAATTGCCCAGCTCCCTCTGTCAATGATCTAGCACCCCCTCAGCATCTGCGTTCAAAATTCTCTGGCGCCGCCACTGGTACATCGATGTATTCAAAAATTACAAAAATTAAGTTTGTCCAACTCTAAACCCAGTCCCCAAGTAAATTAGGTTATTAAATAAAAAACGAGATGCGCGGTGTCCCCACCACTTTTCAAAATTAATTTTGGCTGCTCTTGGTTAGTAAAAAAGAAAAATCAAGGACAAATGTGTTATTTACTAAAATTCTGGATCTAAATCTCATTTTAAGTCTTGCTTTTAAACATTGGTCTACACCAGGACATTATGTATAATGTGTGGTTTTATGTTTATCCTGACATCTGACTAAAAGTCAAGTCCTGACTGAAAATCATTCCTCTTATAGGATGCTGTTCCGAGGGCAGTCCGCTTCTCAGTGACAAAACGAACGGCGTTATCGGTGAGTCGATGGTTTATCCACGGTTCGATGCTTTTTCGTTTTCAAATTTAAATACAATAAAGCCACATCTGTCGGCTACTCACCCATACTGTAACATGTGTACATATGACAAAATGCATACAATTTATACTTGAATAGACAAAGTCAAATGTTGCAACTGACCCTATAAGAGGGGACCCGGTTGCTACAGTCCACAGGGGCAGTTGCAACATTCATTAAAATGTAATTAAAAAAATATCAATAAGTTAAATTGGCTGTATAAAAACAAAGAATAGGCTAGTAAATGGAAAAAAATAAACATTTGAAAGTAACAAGTAACAACCATGTTTGGTTAATTATTACAATACATCTGAACTACAAAATATTAATTTAATCAAAATCAAGACACTGAAATTTAATAATAGCCTACTTCTGTTAACTTCTGTGAAAGTATATTGAACTAGGGCTGGTTGCATAAACATAGCCACTATGTTAAGACTGTGTCTTAAGAACTAGTTTGACTAACCTGGTAATCAGTCTTACTTTTAAAATATAAGTGTGTGTGTGTGTGTGTGTGTGTGTGTGTGTGTGTGTAAGACAAAGAGAGGTTGAGAGTGAAGGAAATTAGTCCACCTTTGACTTTAACTAATTTTTTTACATATTTACTTAAATAAAAAAGGTGAGATACCTGACTATTGAAAGGGATTCTTTACCAATATATAAAAACAATTGTAATGTTATGTCAAGCTTTTAAATCAGTGTTGTGGTAAGGGATAGCATATTGGGACGGTTGCAACAACGTGTTGAAACTGTCCCAACACTGACAGCTGTGATAAAACTTGTTATATTAGCTTGACACAATATCTTTAACACATGCTAGCTATGCCTATTAGAAGCTAAGAAAACACAGATTAAAATATGTTTTTGCAATGCTTCATGCAAACAACTTAGACAGTATGACAAAAAATCTGATCATTAAAAAAAAAAAACTTTTTTACCATGAAAATTATTTTTTGTAGAAGGAATGGTCACATGTGGCTGATTTCTTCCAGGAAGGATGGGAGGCTAATTGTATGAATATCATCACTGTAGCTCTTTCCTGATTGAAGAAATAAGCCATGTTGCAACCGTCCCCACTCTCCCCTGTAAGCTATTCAATGTGCAAGGATAGTATTCGAGTATACTTTCAATGGATGGTTGCTCCACCATCTATTCATTAAATCAATATATTTCAGAAAAAAATGAAACCATGAATTAAATGCTTAGATAACGCTAAGAATTTAGCACAGGTGTTTTAATCTAGATTTCTCTTTACCTCATTGAACCAGGTAAAAATTTGACCTTGAAGACAACAATCACCTCAGCACATGATTTTCTAACCGTTAAATTGAATTTCAAGCACGTTTTACATAGAGATGTAGACCTCTGAGTGATTAAAAGTGCATTAAATAAGTGACAGGAAAATCCTATTTTGATAAGTATGGTCTGAAAAATATGAAACCACTTAGCAACGCCCAATCAACTATTCAGAGCACACCAACAACCACTAAGAGCACTAAAAGCCCGTTCATACCAAGAATAACACCTATAGGTGTCCACACCAACGCACAATAATGTTCTGTTCATTCTAGTCTGTGCTGCAGTTTTGTCTTCTGCCACTTTAAATGTGCAAGCTCTTTTTTTTCTTAAACCATTTATGCAAACAGCATAAAATTTACTTTACACTAAGTACAAAAAAAGTTACACCCAGGACCTAAATGACAAAAATATTAGTTTCATTTAAGCATAAAATCATGCATTCTTTGTTAATATGCTTTCATTCTGTTGGCAAAACTGAAACCTGATATCACCATTTTATAGGTTTGGCCCAGGGATGGGCAACTTTGATAGTGACGAGGGCCAGCATTTTTTCTCCTTTATACCAAGGGGCCAGATTACTAATCCACGTCCACACACCTTTCACACCGTCTTACTCAATTTCCTTTTTATTGAAGGAAATTAAAGTATAACTAATATTACCCTGACTAGCCAATGTAAACATTTCAATTGCATTGTCTATAAATTTGCAACAAACAAATATACAGAGGTCCTTTTTTTTTATTAGTAGCCTACAGAACATTCTCAAAACAACCTAAAAGGACAGTTAAAAAGGGCTTAATTAAAAAAAAAATTATTTATTCGAAATGGTACCATAAAATAACCTGGTATCTGCAGGATTTTTAAAATCAAATTTAAGACCTTTAAAGACCTTTTTAAGATCTACACTTCACATTTCAGCCTTTAAACAGTTTTTAAGAAAAGGGATGAGTCAAAAGTATCAATTATTATATTCATTTAAACAATTATTATCAATTAATTATTATATTTAATAACATATAAATATATCTTAGTGTCTTAATCGTTTCGATTTTTATAATGCATTAGCTTTTTGTCGATCCACTGGTTCACATTTAAAAATATGTAGCAAAAATAGCAGATGGGCTTATTGAAAAAGCAA
>NW_015552624.1:598252-602340 GCF_001515605.1 Sinocyclocheilus anshuiensis | reverse complement strand
CCTCGGTAACCGCAGTACACAAAGCTGACGTGCAGCGCTCAAGTTTATTCAGTGAAATCGTAGCCTTTTGTAGTTTAATCGTCATATAGCAATTCTTGTCTTTCCGTCCCCAAAGACCTCTTATAATTTAGACTTTTTGTTCCATTTAAGAGTTTGCATTGCCTTGCATGGCCTTAAAAATAAACAATTTAACTGAAGACGTTTTAAGAACCCACGAAAACGCTAATAAGAACATAGTCCAGTGCAAACATTTCTGTCATGCATTTGGCAAAAAGCTTTTGTTGACTATGAATTTTACCTTTGAAATTTGAGGCAAGTGCAACTCTGGCGTCCCCGTTGTTTGTGAGCAGTGGTGTGATGGCGATTTAAATAAAATACAGATTTCCAAACATATGGGAATATACAAAACCCTTGAACTTGGTAAAAAGATCATCTGTTTACCATCTTGACTTGAAAATACTGTTTTCATGGTCAGTTTTTCGTTTATTATTTGCTAATGTTAATTAATGTTTACATTAGTGTGCACGTCCTACTACGCTGAAATTAATAGGGGCGCGGCTGGAAATAGCGACCTCTCCTGGTTGGAGATAGTATTAACATCATAAACTGAAAGCAATCTTTACGTGACTTGCTTTTCAAATGTTTTAAAATTGATCATCCGAGTCTAATATGATCCAGTGGGCCGTACTAAAAGACACTGCGGGCCGCCAGTTGCCCATACCTGGTTTGGCCTATATGGAGCAAATACTCACTTTTTTTCCCCTGCTTCTGCTGATAACCAGTTGAATTAAAAATGATATTATAATTGTGTGGGTGTATTAGTATGGATATCAGAATGTGGTTTGTATGTGAGAACTGAGAAAATATATATATATATATATATATATATATATATATTTATAATTTTTTTAATCGGACACTGATTTTTTTTTTTTAGCTGGACAGCTATATTGTTCTTCTGTACAAACGATTATTAAAACTTTACATATGGTTATCATTGTATGGGCTTTATTAACTTTTTTTAATAAGCAATCTGAAGAAGAATAAGAGATTTTCTATGAACAATTAGCCTAAATAAATTTGTCCTTTTCTCACATAAAGCTGTGATATGACTTTCAGTTTGGTTGTGTTTTCTCCTAAGTTTGTGGCAGAGACATTTTTGGCCCTGCAAATTGTGTCATAACATTGCTGTGGTCCCTTCCTTGAGTTAGTTACATTGAAAAGCTGAGCTTTCTGGCTGTTCTGGAGCATGTATATGCCTCTATCTAATGGTGACAGTGGATATCAGCACCTGACACTGGTTCAGTCATGAATCCTTACTGATAAAATATCTCAAACTGTTGACACTATCAATACCTCACCCCCAAAATAAAATCCTTTAGTCGTTTACTCACCATCATGTCGTTCCAAATGTATGTATGACCTACTTTTTAATCTGCACACAAAAGAATATATTTTGAATAAATTTGATGTCCAAAAAACATTGGACCCCATTGACTTTGTATGAACAAGGAAATCACTGAGACATATTTACATATTGTTCATGTGTAGCAAAGAATTACAGATCTTTAACACATTTTTTAGCCATTTTTAAATTGTCTTAGTTAATCGCGGTTTATCGCGCGAGTGGTTTATTTGAGCCACGCGCATCTGTTGACTAGCGAAGGTTAATTAATCACACTTTAATGTCTTTTATAGAGCCTAACTTGTTAAACCACACTGTGGTTCTTTGAGCAGGAATGGGCATTATTTCAGACTCTGACTGTAGGCTTACTTTGTATTTTGAAGTCTTTAGTTGAAAAAACATGTTTTGCATTTTTCTTCATACTGGGCAAGGGAACGGGAGGAGTAGGTGAGAGGAACAATGTTTTGAGGAAAATGTTCTTTGTATTCAGAACAGGTCCAGACAGACACGGCTTACTAACGTAGGCTAGTTTTTGCTTTGCCATCAGAGGAGTGAATATTTGCTCCATGACGCATATGGCAATACACGTGTTCTAAAATCGGCTCAAAATACCAAATTGTTTGATATCCTCTGACTAAAGCAAATACAATTTTTATTTTTATATCTTGTGCTGCAATCATTTATTTATTCATTTGGATTTTTACATGTTACAATTTAGAAAAGCACATTGTTTTTAAAGGGATAGCCCACCTAAAAATGGAAATTCTGTCATATTTACTGCCCCTCATGCCATTCCAAACCTGTATGAAGACTTTTTCTTCTGTGTAACACAAAATAAGATATTTTGAAGAATGCTGGTAACTTAGGGTTGCCAACTTCAGAAAAGGAAAAAAGGGACAAGGGTTTTTCTTTATATGAAAATAAGGCACCGAATAAGGGACACTCAAAATACTGTACCACATAGTGAATATCATTTCAGTGTTCAGTAAGTTAAGTAGACTGTGTATAAAAGGTTCTCAGGCATAAAGACATTTCTTTTGATTAAACCAATGTATGTACAATTTAATTGTAAAATAGAACTGTAATGTCATAAAAAAAGTCACACACAAAAAACACAAACCATTGGCTAGAGCAAATTGTAGCCTACCACTTTAGAATTGTGACTGTACCAGTTGTGTAGTAAGTAACCATAATAACTGAATGTCTATCTATGAAACGTCAGTCAATAAAGCATTTTTTTTTAAATGGCACTTAAAAAAATTAACAAAAATTTTGTTGCAACATGTAGCCTAGGCTACTGTATGAATAGATGAGTATTGGCTGCTTTTGAGACTTTTTTTGGTCATTTTGTGTTTTAATAATGAGGTCCAAGGTTAAGAATTCGTTAGAAATTGTTGGCTATGTTCCCCAACTCTATGTTCCCAAACTCTTCAGGACACCGGCCCTCCAGGACCGAGTTTGGACACCCCTGGCCTAATCCTAACCCCTCACCTTACCCTAAACAAGGGGTAGGCAAATTCGGTCCTAGAGAGCCGCAGTCCTGCAGAGTTCAGCTCCAACCCTAATCAAACACACCTGAACAAGCTAATCAATGTCTTCAGGATTACTAAGGCTATAGGCAGGTGAGGTTTTTTTCAGGGTTGGAGCTTAACTCTGCAGGCCTGTGGCTCTCTAGGACCGAACTTGCCTACCCCTGCCCTAAACCTACCAATACTAGGGGGGTAGTAATCTGGCGGGGGTCAGAATTGGGCAAAACACCGGCAGAAGCTTCTGCTTTGTCTTAAAGCGTTCCGCGAACGGATAAATTCTCAGTTAAGAGTTATTCGTAATGGTTTAAGGTGGTCATAGCTGCGAATACGGTACAATCTGCGTTCCGAATGGCTTTCATACGGAACGCTTCTTTGATGCCTTAAACACGGGACGATACGGAACGGTTGGCAACCTTATTGGTAACCAAACAATTTCGGGTCCCATTCCATAGTATTCTTGTCAGTATTATGGAAGATAATGGGATGGTAACGATTGTTTACAGCAGAAATGCAGGTATGACATGAAAAAAGACATATAGGCTTAGGTGAAGAAATGTTGACAGAATTGTAATTTTTGGGTGAACTATGCCTTACCCTACACTTAAACTGAACTTTCAGAATGTTAAAAAAATCACTCAACAAATATTAAGCAATATCTAAGTGGCTAATCAACAAATTAAATTGTGTAATGATCAAGGGTGAGTCATAAACTGCTGATTAAAGAAAACTGCACAACTCAAAGCACTTTTGAGAAATTGCGTGTGACATGCTCTCTGACTGAGCAAACATCTGGATCTCAAGTCATGGGATACAAAGAACTACAAATGTCAACCAACCCACGTCGTTCAGCACACATCGTTTTAAACCACGCCTGCTGTTGAGCAAGCACTGCATCGGACAGATATACTCCTGTGCGTTTCATGTTTGCGTAAGTGTGCAAACTTGCGCAAACGTGAGCAATGTCTAACAGCGAGGAAATACACACCAATCTCATCGACGAACCTGACGATGACTGCAGCAGTCCAGAGGTTCGATATTCAGGTTTGACAATCACAGCATGTGCTGTCTCTTTAACCTAATGTTTACAGTTGCATTATGTGTTATGAGACCCATGTATCTCCAATCCTTGTAAGGCAGTAATGAGTGTGAGTGTG
>NW_015552624.1:578466-597968 GCF_001515605.1 Sinocyclocheilus anshuiensis | reverse complement strand
AAACCCTGTATATATATATATATATATATATATATATATATAGATAGAGAGAGAAAAAAAAATAGTATTCATCCAATTAAAAAAATGCAGGGTAATGATTCACATCTATATTTTTTAACTTGAGCCAATGAAAAATAATTAACTTGCCCTAACTATTACCCTAAATTTTTTTAATTGGATGAATGAAACATTTTTTTCAGTGTATAAATAGTTTTTAAAAATGTATAGACGTGTTAAATGCTTTGAAAAAAAAACTATTGCTGATTCAATTTTCTAAAAAAGTCTAACAAATAAATAAATATATCATTTCTAAAAATCAGAAATGTTTGGTTGGATACTAATTTGGATCAGATATATATTTTTGGGCACACATAATTCCATCAGCATGTTTTTTTTTTCCAGACTTTAACCACCTAGACATTAAATGAAACGCATGCTCTCTGATATTCAGTATCTGACAATGTGTTTTTCAACGGTTGATGCTTAAATGATTGCATTCCTGAATGTGAACATTCATTACCTTTTTGGACAGTACTTCAACCTCAGATGCTGCAGTTGTGTAAATGTTTATGAAGTTTTACACTAGAATCTCCAGCTTGACAACCATCCACAATTATTGGACAATATACTGATCAATACTCTCAGGGTTTGAGTTAACCTGGCAAAATACTGTAAATGATTCACGTGTATTCCAGAAAGAATACAAAAGTCTATATTTCTTGTCAAAAAATGTTAGGTGAGCATAGCCTACTTTATTCATTTAACATTGTGTCAAATTGTTGATGGTTAGACTTGGCAGTTTTTGTACAATTGCTACACGGTAAATCCAGTTGATTATTTGTTTCTTCACAGTATTTCAGAACCCTGATAAAAGAAGCAAGCAATTTTGCCAAGATCCTTTCAAGGTGGCAACAGCATGCCTGACTGCCTTCTGCCTCATCTTACTCATGATCCTGGTGGTCACAAATGTTCACAGTGGTACTACTCTTTTCTCACTTACATGACTTTGGTGTGAATGTGTTTATTAACAAGTAGGACATTAAAACAAATTCAGATTCATTTTGATTTGATTCAATTCTGATTGACAAGAATTCCAATTTTGTTTCGATTTGATTCAGTATATTAAGTTACGATGCCCATTCTGCTTACTGTAGATATGAAATGAATTCTCTCTCAACTGCTATTGCTGTAAATTATACAAGGAAACTTCTAACTTGATGCTTTACAAAAATATAAATTTAAAAATGTAAAAACTACACTGTTGAACTGTTCAGTTGCTATTTATCTTCCAGACATAACCAAAAAAAAAAAAAGAAGTGAATTTCTTGCATTAAAACACCTTTTTATTTTCTCTATTTCAGTCTTTCTACTTCAAAATGTCACATTTTATTCAATGCGTTACTTGCCATTTCTTTGTAATTTAATTGTAAAATTTACTAGCAATTTCTGAGTGAAATTTTTTTTCTACATCAATTTTTTTTCTGTATGTAAAACTATTATAAAATGTGACCCTGGACCACAAAACCAGTCATAAGGGTTTTAAATTGAATTTTAAATTTTAAATTGAGATTTATACATCATCTGAAATCTGAATAAATAATATTTCCATTGATGTAAGGTTTGTTAGGATAGGATAATATTTGGCCGAGATACAACTATTTGAATATCTGGAATCTGAGGGTGCAAAAAAATCTAAATATTGAGAAAATCTTAAGACTGCTTTTGTGCTCCAGGGTCACAAATTAGTTTTAACAGATCAGTTTGAAACTTATGTTATAAACTGAATCTTTCTATCTTTATTTCTTAAAATCCTGTTTCTCTTTATATCCTATCATTGACTTGCATCTACCTTCATTTCTTTTCTTGTGTTTTAGGTGAGGCACGTTCATCTGATCAGGATTCCCCGTCCAGCACTGCTGAATCACGCATGCAGAAGGGCTGCGCTAACGTAACGGCTCTGACTGAAGAACTGCAGGCTGTGAAGAGAGAAAAGAGTCAACTGGAGGAAGAATGGACACAGTTGAAGAAAAAGATCGCTGAGCTTGGTTAGTGAGGTGCAAGTGCATGCATTTGTGCTATCAACAAACAATATCTGTTGCATTTAATAACGTTAAAATATTTGGTCTTTTAGAGGCAACCACTGCACCACAAACCACTCCAGTACCAATGAAGAATCCCTGTCCTGAAGACTGGAAGCACTTTAACGGCAGCTGTTACTACGTCTCAGAATACCGAAGGAGTTGGTCGGACAGTCAGGCGTACTGCAAACAACAAGGAGGACACCTGGCCATCATCCTCACAGCTGAAGAACAGGTAAAGACTGTTCTTTCATTTGCATTTATATCAGTGTGTGTGTGTGTGTGTGTGTGTGTGCAGATATGTTTGCTGAACATCAAATGGCCTCAAATAACACTGAATTTAGACCTGTATAGTTGTCTAAAAAGAACACAAACTATTGGCCAGGAATATGCAAAAGAGGAAGGGATCTTAGTTGAAACATGTGAGCCATTCAAATGGATTCTTAAGTTTTTTTTGACTGATTTTATTGATATTTCAACTTTTGACCTGATGAAGACGTTCATATGGAACCTGCTGCCCCGTGGATACTGGAACTCTTACTGGTTTGGCATAAGTGATCAAAAAGTAGAAGACGACTGGTACTGGGTGGATGGAACGAAACTGGTTGGAGGGTAAGAATATCGCATTTAATAAGTTAAAACTCTTTTGCTGGAAGTCAGATCGCTACGAATTCTTGGAAACATTTCCGTATTATGACGCATCTCACTTGGAGTTAAAACTACTGAATCATATTTTTTTCACCTTTTTCTTTTTTGGGTGAAAGTCTTGTGATGATACACTGAATCATCTCATCCTTCCTCTTTGTTAAAAATAATAATAATAATAATAAATGAAAAAAAGAAAAACAGGACAAAGGGATCTTGCATAAAACAATTTTCTTATCATTTATATATCCTCAAAATGATATATATATACTCAGTGTTTAATGTCATTTGAGATTCATTAATGTTAGTGGCTGCTTGGGAATAAGAAATTGATATTTTACCCTTTACATATATAATTATTCTAGGGAAAATATTACAGGAAACATGTTATTTTTGTGCTCATTTTATTTTATTTTATGCAAAGCTGTTATGAGGTCATGTACATATAAAGGTCTTATGACAGCCTGGTCAATGCATTACAGTAGGTGTAGAAAAAAATCACCCCCCTTTAAAATAATCACATTTTGTTGCTTTGCAGCCTGAAATGAAGACGGACACAGTTTTTGTTTTATCCAGTTTTTTTTTTTTTATCTGAAAAAAATAAAAATGCAGACTCAGCTACGTTTACATGCAAACAAATAAACCATTTGTAATCGGATTGACGACTCAATCGGACTGAAAAGCCTTCATGTAAACACCTTTAATCGATCTGATTGAGCTCGATCGGAATGAAATTTCGATCGGATTGAAGGAAGTCGTGGCCTAATGGTATTGGTTAGAGAGTTGGACTCGTAACCCAAAGGTTGCGGGTTCGAGTCCCGTACCGGCAGGGATTGTAGGTGGGGGGAGTGAACGTACAGCACTCTCTTCCACCTTCAATACCACGACTGAGGTGCCCTTGAGCAAGGCACCGAACCCCCAACTGCTCCCCGGGCGCCGCAGCAAAAAATGGCTGCCCACTGCTCCGGGGGTGTGTTCACGGTGTGTGTGTGTTCACTGCTGTGTGTGTTCACTTTGGATGGGATAAATGCAGAGCACTAATTCTGAGTATGGGTCACCATACTTGGCCACATGTCACGTCACTTTCTTTTTCTAATACGATTGAGAGTGCATGTAAACACTCGATTGAATTGAACCCCGAAACTGAAAGGACTGCGCATGTGCAATGACGCAGGAATAGGAACATAACGACGTATGACGCGTGGAACGAACGGTTCTTCCTTTTGAATAAAGTGTTGTATAAATGCGTGTCCTGTCATTATAAAACTCTCCTTTCACTCGGCAACTGTGAAGTGGAGCAGGACAACCTCCCACCAGTCCTTGTTTTGGATTCTCATCCACAGGAAGGGCATTTTTACTGCATGATAATTTAAACATGAGCAGCACGGCACAGCAGTTTATATGTAGGCTATATTTATAGAGTCATCAATCGGAATGAATTCAGTCCGATTGAACCAAAAATTATGCATGTAAACGTAGTTGGAAAAATTATCACCCTCCTCCTAAAAATGGCTTGTAAACTCAATCAGGTGTAGTTAATCACCTTCTCAATGGCACACAAAGCCATTTGACTTTCAGCTGTGATCATTTTGATTAGAACTGCATGAAAAGAGCTTTCCTGGAGCATTTTTAATTCCTTGGTAGTGCAACTGAAGCAAATAATCAACTATGGTTGGCAAGGCACTGTCA
This sequence comes from Sinocyclocheilus anshuiensis, assembly GCF_001515605.1. Taxonomy (NCBI): domain Eukaryota; kingdom Metazoa; phylum Chordata; class Actinopteri; order Cypriniformes; family Cyprinidae; genus Sinocyclocheilus; species Sinocyclocheilus anshuiensis. The sequence goes on along the minus strand of NW_015552624.1, from coordinate 593,556 downwards.
AAAGATCTCCGGGATAAAGTTGTGGACAGGCACAAGTCAGGAGATGGATGCAAAAAATTTTCAAAGGTTTTATCAATGCCTAGAAGCACAGTGAAGTCTATTATTATGAAGTGGAAGGTATTTGGTACAACACAGACCCTCCCTGGATCAGGATGTCGCTCCAAACTGGATGAAAGAGCCAGGAGGAAACTGGTCAGAGACGTGACCAAGAGGCCTACAGCAACTCTGAAGCAGCTGCAGGAATTTATGACAAACTGTGGTCATTGTGAGCATTTGACAACAATATCATTCTCCACAATTGTGGCTTGAATGGAAAAAAGCCACTCCTCAAGAAAGATCACATGCAGTCACGACTGAGCTTTGCCAAAACGCACTGTGAAGATGCTGAGGCAGATGAGACCAAAATTGAATTATTTGGCCTCAACACCAAATGATATGTCTGGCAGAAATCCAATAATATGTACACTTTAGATACTAATATGTACCTTTAAGGAAATCTGCTGCCGTCTGCCAGAAAGTTGTCAATGGGAAGAAGGTTTACTTTCCAACATGACAATGACCCAAAGCACACAGCAAAACTCAGCACACAGTAGTTGGAGAAAAAGGTGAATGTCCTTGCATGATCTATCTTTCACTTGGATGTTATAAGTTGCACTGAGTAAATACATCTGAAACAAAAATTGTGGCTCTTCATTTCAGGCAGCAAAGCAACAAAATGTGATCATTTTAAAGGGGGGTTATTCTTTTCTATAACCACTGTATACAATTAATCAGGGAAAATGGTCATAAAATACGAGATATTTAATTAACTTTAGCATATTAAACATATTTTAGCACCACTTTGATTTGCCATTGTCATTTTAAAAATGATGCTACGTCCACTTCTTAAAAGCCTATATATCCTAAGGAAACCAGGCTGTCTGACTATTGAACCCATGTAACACCCTTCTTTTTCCTTCATAGTTTCTGGGAAGATGGTGAGCCCAACAACCATGTTAATGAAGACTGTGGCAACATGGTAAAAACAAATGTTTTAAGCCGTGTGGCTACAAAGAGCTGGTATGACGCTCCATGCTACATGTCCTTGCCCTGGATCTGTGAGAAGCTGGTGTCCTCTTGAACTTTGCTCCTACCATCATCATCTTCACCACCAGCATCAACAGACATTCATTGATCATTAGTAATACAAGCTGTAATGAAATTTCCATAGCATTTAGAATGTCTGGTCTCAGGGTTTTCAGTGTTTCAAACTTTAAATGACTAACTGCAGTCATGGGTCAAAAAAAAAAAAAAAAAGCAATTAACTTTTTATTTTACTCCGACACCATATGTGCATTAACCTACATTTAGCTATGCATTTTAACACTGGACAATTTAGTGAATTTATTAACTGCTCAAATATTAAACAAATCTATTGAGGCTGATTAAAACCTTTTTTATGTTAAAAAAAAAACATTTGTATGTAAGAACATATTGTCTGTCTTTTCCTAAACGACTAAACATTTTTAAAATTCCTTATAAATGTTTTCTATGCATTTTTGGGGGTAACCAATAACAATGTAATAGTCATTTTATATAAATATCTATTTTTTCTTATAAATTTGGGAATGTCTGGCAGTTCCACTTACACTCAGTAGGGCGCAGCATTGAGTCAAGGTTTTGATCATAACAGTACAATACGATCAGTCGATACCTGGTTTATTTTACTTCATTAATATTGACAAACCTATCTCTGTCATCCGAATGTTACAAATAATCACAGAAATCCGTGCCTTTGTTGTTGTTTTTCTAGACTATGCATCACTTTAGTTAAGATTCATTTTAAGAACAAACAAGATTATTTATATTCAGTGTTGGGGGTAATATATTACAAGTAACGCAAGTTTTATATTTGCCAAAAATATAACTTTTTTATTTCAAAAACAAACAAGCAAGCCCTGTCCAGATTTAAAAAGTAGCGCAAAAGTAACGTAACGCATTACTTTCCATAAAAAGGTAACGCAATTAGTTACTTTTTTAATGGAGTAATGCGATATTGTAATGCATTACTTTTAAAAGTAACTTTCCCCAACACTGTTTGTTTTAGACCATTATAAGCCACACTAGTTCAGTATGTGACCAACTAAACCAAATACCAAAGTCAAAGTCTTCGGAAAGCAATACAAACAATCTTTTTATCTTCTTTATCTCTTTTTGGCATACAAAACAGGCCCTTGCCTTGTACAGATTTAAGCGTTTGCGTAAGGCACACGGATGAATGCATTCTGGGTCGTGTCCTCTCATGTCCCATCCGACTGTTTTTTATGACAGTGCTGTGACTGATTGCCACAGTTACTCATAGTGACGCCAGCAGCCTAATCAAACTTCTATATTTTACATACATCAGCTTAATCCTAATCACAGTGATGTTAGACTGCAGTAGAACGGCACGTAGCTTTGTGTTTTGAGCTCATTATTTAAGCCCTGTTACGGTAAAACACCTTTATCAACTCTGATCGGGCTTATTGAACAGAAATTACTTTGTTAAAGTCACTTTAACGCCATGATAGCATGATTTTTAAATTTTCCTATAAAATGAATTATGCTCATCCCTTTTGCACCAGGACAAGCAGGGCTAGTAGAGCTTTAAATGTCTTTTGGCTTTTCACAGTCATTTAGGTTGAGATTATAAAATTTAGCCTACATCGACAAGATGCGCGTTAAATATCGCATGCGATTAATCGTGCAGCCCTAGATTAAAGCTAATAATTGGCAGATATGTTTTCAGCAGTAAGCCTTATTTTTCATCTCTATTTCCTGTGAATGTGCGGTACTTCTCATGCATTAGCTGTTATCTAAGTACAAGAACAGAGTGAAGTAAACTGTAAATCTCATAGTTTAGCATTCATTGCTAAATCACTTTACTATTTTCTCCAGTAAGTAAATTTTCAAATCTCTTAGTACAAAAATACAAACTGATCAAACTTGTAACACAACTTTCAAAACCAGATCTCATGCTTTCATTACAATTTTCATTATAGTTACACATTTTCAATTCACATAATCATTGTTTCAAAGCACAAGATTATTGTAATATGTAATGAGAACATTTGAGTTTATCACCGAAACATAACAGAACATTCTGAATGAACAACAGTTCATTCAATAGCAAACAATACAAGAAGCATGGTCCAGTTCACCCTTGTTGCTGAATTAGTAGCAGAAACACAGACTACAGATGATACATTCGAAAATACACGTAAACTATCTAACTGACATCAAAATTATATGTAATAATTTGTTTGTAATAGTGTCTATTCAGTGTGCCATCAAAAGTTGTGATGAAGTATGACGCTAGTGTAACCCCTCTCTCCCGGGTCCTCACCGCCACACCTCGTTCTTGTTCCGAGTGGGTCTAAAACCCGGGTCTCCGGCATGAGAGGCGGACGCACTAACAAGGAGGCTGAAGACTGCAGCCCCTAGCGTCAGTCGCTAGTGCGCCTCTTGAGATCAGGGGAGTGAGGTTTACCTGCACAGCACCTACCTGCTGGCCTCCGTTACACTCACCCCCCTAATCCTTACTCCCATCCGGGTCACGGCACCAATGTAACCTCTCTCTCCTGGGTCCTCACCACCACACCTCGTTCTTGCTCCGAGTGGGTCTCCGGCATGGGAGGCGGGCGCACTAACAAGGAGGCTAAAGACTGCAGCCCCTAGCGTCAGTCGCTAGTGCGCCTCTTGAGATCAGGGGAGTGAGGTTTACCTGCACAGCACCTACCTGCTGGCCTCCGTTACACTCACCCCCCTAAACCTTACTCCCACCCGGGTCATGGCACCAATGTAACCTCTCTCTCCCGGGTCCTCACCACCACACCTCGTTCTTGCTCCGAGTGGGTCTCCGGCATGGGAGGCGGGCGCACTAACAAGGAGGCTAAAGACTGCAGCCCCTAGCGTCAGTCGCTAGTGTGCCTCTTGAGATCAGGGGAGTGAGGTTTACCTGCACAGCACCTACCCGCTGGCCTCCGTTACACTAGCCATGAGGTTTAGTAGAGAGTTGGCAGCTCTTTGGACAGTGCTTTTCTGACTGACCCATCCATTTCTCAACTAATTAGCTAATGAGATGAATCAGGTGTGGTTGATTTGAAGAGTTTGAAAAATATGTAGGCTACTGTTGGTGCCTCCAGGAACAGGGTTGGGAAATACTGATGTAGCAACATCCGCTTGTTTTCTTATGGTTTTCTTATTGTGTGCACATTTATGGGTATCATGTTTCCGATTACATAACCACATGTGCGTTAGTATGCATTTCACTGAAATGTTTCCTCGGATTGTTTGCAGTAACAGCTTATGCATATTGATGAGAAAATATCAGATTTATTTAATATTAAAAAACAAACAAACACACAGCAAGGGTCCTTTTAAAAATGATAAATATTGTGAACACAACATTGAGCATATGCATCTTGTGGTCATTCATAATGCAAAGAAACACAACCGTACAGTGCTATTAATATATGCTTACATAAATGTTTTTTTAAATAATAAGTGTTAATCACACATCAAGTATGATTTCAAACTGTCCAGCCTCTTTAGAGAGGAAAAACACATCTTTGGCCACATCCTTCTTATTTTGACACTTCTTACAATTCATACAATTTTCTGACCTCTGAAATGTCACGTCTCACTTCTCATCCAGCTACATTTCTTCTGCCTTCAGTATTTACTCCTTTGCAATACATACACTTCTCTCCAGCTGTTTTTAGACTTAACTCTGCTTCAGTCAGGTTAACATGCCCCACCAGGCCTTAACACGTGTGGGACTCTTCATCCCTGAGCTTTTGCTGAAAAACACCAACTTCAGCAGCACCACAGTAATAACTTTGTTGTTGTTTTTTTTTTTTTTTACTAAGGAATCTACTGTTTTGCATCTTAAATTCTGGCCACATGCAGTTTAAGTGTTCCCAGGCAACAGTACTCAAAGAGCATTGGGAAATGCTGTCACTGGTCCCAAGTTCAGTAGGGAATGCGAGCATTCACATTGGAAGTCTATCTTGGCAGTCTCTTGAAAGCCTTTGTCATATCTTTAAGGCAGCCAGCTCCGATGGTTCACTTTGCAGCCTTGTAGGCAGCTAAGTTCAGTGGCTCCTTCCTCGGGACGCACCAGTCATCAGCTTCCTGGTTGAATTTGTAATGGCGCAAGGCAGTCTGATTGAACACTGGAAGCTTCTCTACTGAATCTGTAGACAGGGCCTGCGGGAAGAAGACTGTGGATTAATGATTTGAAGACTGACAGATGTAATGTCCAAAGTTGACAGGATGTTTTGCACGGGTACAAGATCAACAGATAAGGTTAGTGTAAGCAAAACCCTCATTACGATTTGCCATCTTGCGGTTTGTTTAAAATTTCACCTAAAAGTGCAAAGTCGTGGTTTACTCATTGTTCCAAACCCATATGACTTACTTTCTTTCGTGGAATACAAAAGGAGAGGTTTAGCATAATGTTGACACAGCCCATTTAATGATAGCTGGGCAAAAATCCTCATATGGTGAGGATTAGTAACAGAATTTCAATTTTTATGCAAGCTAACACTTTTTTTTAGGGATCTCTTTACCTTCAGCTGAATTACGGCATCTGTACCATAGCCCTCCATTGGATAAAGCTGGAGATCACCTTGGAAGTATCGTGCATACAGGCGGGAGGTGGGAAGGCCATAACCAAAGCCAGCCTGAGGGATAGGTTTGACTTTGAGTTTTTTATGAAAAAACATGCACCTGCTATTATGTAGTGTCCTATGCTCTTACCACTGGGGTCCGTTGATGGTCACCAATAGTAGGTCTGGGCGCTGTTGAATACATGTAGCTAAAAAGTCTATCAATCTTCCTGAAAGGAACGCCACCGCCCCTGTCACTGATCTGGAACATGAAATGTGAATGTTTAGAGAACAATGACGTGTTTTGTGAGCTGCATTACAACAGATGATGAATACGTGTGGGTTACATGACTAAGACTAAGGGATTGTCTTTTGTATATGTATAAGAAGATAAATATAATCTTGCAAACACTGTTACCACATGGATATAGCATTGCAGTTCAATGTCTGCTTTGTTGCACGCTCTAGCCACCAGCAGGGCAAAGGTTAATATCGGTAATACTAGTCAAAGCTAGTTTCCATTTATGGCAACAAATTATCTTGATTAAGGGTGGTTAGAATATTCATCTCTAGGACAGTTTATATAACAGTTATTATCAGTTATCACTGAATCTAGGGCAATGTAACAGTGTGAGCAAGGAACCGGTAGTTGAGAAGAATGATTCAAACAAGGCGGTGGTGTTGGTGTGGCCTCATATTCTCACTGCCAACTTTCTCTAAAAACATCATATTTGAACTTTCAATTTACCTTGATTGACAGGTCCTCTCCGCCTAGAGCAACCATGACTTTGATTGGTGGCAATGTGCTGCTTGTTTCATGAGTCTCAATAGTAGCCCTCATTGCATTCTGGAGTGGAGGAGACATAAGAATGACTTATTTAAAATCTAAAACGAATTATCATTCCATATGCGTCTGCAGTATGCAAAAATAAAGCACCATGCCTACCTTGAAGAGCTCAAAAACCATGTGGTAGAGATGAGAAGGAACGTAGGAAATCTCGATTGGTTGCGACTTGTTCTTTGCTGTACCAGAGAACAAATATTATAAAATACAATGTAGTTTGTGAATGAAATTGAAATGAAACATGATGGAACGTCTGGAGAATATATTTGAACATGTCTGTTCCTCACCGTTTATCTCTCTAAGCTCCAGCTCAGGGGATCCGAGGTAATACTGCTCACAGAGCATTTTAGCACACTCATATGCATCTGAAGCAGAACACAGGACATTAGTATTGAATTTGCACTTGTCGCTAGCGTAATATTTGTATCCCAGGTCGATAACTATGCACTGAAGCACTCACCGCTGATTACATTTGTGACGTCACAGCAGGAGTCAATGCACCCGATGCTGCTGGGATGTCCTGGCTTTGTGGAGCCATCGAAGATCATAGCTAAAGATAGAGCAGGAAATAAAAGGGAACTGAGGGTTAGCGGTGTACTTCAAGCTAATCATTCTCTCATATTCAGTGAATAATTAACTCAAACTGGAGCAGGCCAGATTATTCAAGATCTAATGACCTGTTAAGTGCTGAGAAAGCGACTATTGATATACGACTAGAGCAAAGATTTAGGACAAGATTGACTTACTGTGCTGGTTGATGAGCATGCGCATGGAGATGCGGTTCATGTAAAAGCGGTCCAGAAAGTACTGAATGTTCTGACTTGTCAAAGGATCTGCCCCAAATGCATCCCTATACTCGATGACGCCCTGGGCCATGGTGGGTACCACATCATTGTGCCTGTTCCTGATGGTCACCAGAGTGTCCACAAATCTTTGGGGACAAACAGCAAAACAACTCCATGAATCCTGCTGTTTTGTACCGTTTAATAATACTTCTTTAATATTCTGACAGATGATGTGTGTAGATTGCAGAACCTACTCAGCAAGAACTTTGGGGTCATTGGGACTCTTGTCTTGAAATTCTAGGATGTCCATCAGGCTTTGGATAAACCTGAGAAAGTAAGATAGAGAAGCCAAAGGGAATGCAAGGTTGTACATTCACTATAGATTAAGGTTACCACTGCAGAGTTACAATTACACTTTTTCATCTCCAATAACACCCTCTACCTAAATAATGTCTTCACACTTACAGGAAAGTTTTGCAATTTTTAAGCACTCACTCACTTAGTTATTGTTAACTAAAACTATTGAAAATAAAATATAAATATTATATGAAAAACTTAAAATTAAAAAAATGCAAAAATTAAGAATGTTAAAAAATGGTCCAAGAACTGTTCAAGTACTAAAATTACTCAAATTAATCTCAACTATTAATTAAATTAAACAAACTGCATAAATGAACTAAAACTATTAAAAATTGTTTTCTATATTAAAATAAAGTTGAAATAAAATAAAAATATAAATATTAGATTAAAATGTTAAACTTAAAAACGTAAATTTTGCCTGGGCAAGGAACTTGAATACATTTAAGTACTAAAATCACTCAAATTAAATCTGAAATAAAAATAAAAAGATTAAATTAAATTAAATTATTAAAAAACTTCAGTAGGCTATTAAAATAAAGCTGAAATAAAATAAAAATATTAGATTCAAATTTTAAGCTTATAAACTTAATGTTTCCTTGGCGACTAACTAAAATAAATGATTTATCACTAAAATTTCTAAAATTAAATCGGAAATAAAAATAAATTAAAGCGACCTCATAGAATGTTACAAAAGCACATAACGCAATTACTAAAACTAAAATGAAAACAAAATAGAAAAATTAAAAAGCTCATTAAAAATATTTAATAATAAGTTCAAAATAATAAATAATAGTATATAAATATATAAAGAATAGTATTTAAACAATATTTTATACTAGGCTATAATTATTTCTGATTATTGTTATACTTTTTAAAATATATTAGCTATTAATATTCATTATAGATTTTTTTCCTAATTTGTTTTTTATATGTTAACTGCTTATTTCCCTGAGTTTCCCTCCTTGCTATTCTGCTGGAGCACAGTAGAATGTACTGTTCCAAATCAGTTCTCGAAAACAAGTCACGCCGCACCTTCTCATATTTCACTTTCTGAAGTGAACCGCAGTATCCGTTACATTAATGTACCCGCAGTCTAGTAAACAAGTGAGGGTCTGCAATGGTATTTCAACACGAAACTACATTCCATAGGCTCGTAAGCAAGTATTTACAAGCACGTTTTTAAAGAAAACGTTTTAAGCATCTCACACCACAACTTAATGTCACATGGTCCAGAAACCCAAACTATAAACTAGAAGAAAAATAGCCTAATAATGATAAGAAGTGCTTTAGTAAGAACTGCTGTGATGATTATTAAAGGGGTCACATGATGCTGCTAAAAAGAACATTATTTTGTGTATTTGGTGTAATGAAATGTGTTTATGTGGTTTAAAGTAAAAAAAACACATTATTTTCCACATACTGTACATTATTATTTCTCTTCTATGCCCCGCCTTTCTGAAACGCGTCGATTTTTACAAAGCTCATTGGTCTGAAAAGCGAGGTGTGCTGTGATTGGCCAGCTATCCAGTGCGTTGTGATTGGCCGAATACCTCAAGCGTGTGACGGAAATGTTACGCCCCTCACCATACTGTTGATGCCGTGTCCGGCCGGAGCGACGAGACAAAAACATTAAAACCTATTATAAACGAGGCATTTGTTGCAATGTCAATTTTCGGTCTCTCGCGCATCTCGCTCTCTCTCGGACACACTCAGCCTCTCTCGCGAACTGTCGCTCTCTCTCTCTCCGCGTTCGCTTCACTTTTGTCGAGCCTGGCGCCTCACAGGTGAAAGCCGATCCGGCGATCCACAGCATATATACATCCAAATACATTCAAGTTGAAGTATTTCCTCAGCGACCAGCACAGATCAGCTCTAGGCATGACGAAGCAGATATCGTTCTCTTTTGGAAGACCAAACAAAGTAGTTTCGCTTTCACAACGAAGCACACAGCGTCTTCATGACATGGCTGCAGCGTCAACAATACTACAGTGAGAATAAAAGTTACGCCTTCTTTCTTTGCGTGAACATTTGGGCGGCGTTATGCAAATCTTCCCACATCGTGACGTAGACATGTGGGGGCGTGTTAGAACGAGCCGTTTTAGGTAGGTGTGGCTGACTCTGAACTTTTATAAAGAATATCTCTTTGGATTTGAGACTTTAGTCTTTGCAACTTTACAGATCTTCTTTATGCACCAAGAGCTTGTAACACTCCAAAGAGAAAGGAAAAATTGAAATCGCATCATATGACCCCTTTAAGATTACAACTTTGATCCTTAGATTAAAGTTATAATGGAAACCGGATGAAGCTTGATTCTGAACTTTAAACTGCCGAGTGTGTAATGTACAGTAGCCTACTACAGTAGTGGCTCATACTTCGAAAACATCAGGCTGAGGAACTAGGACAAAGTTCATCTTTCAGTTAGGAGGCGTGAGACACATTACATAATGCACACGTGTAAAACAAACCATTTTAATGGGTTAGTATGTTCAGCAATGTATTAAATCATACACATGCATGATTTATCTGTTTACTCAAACTACAAGTCAGATGGGACTGTTCAAAAGTTAGTTAATACCTTTTTTTTTAATCTGATAACCCAGGACATGAACTTACCAGCTGTGAACTAGCTGAACGGACTGGGTCATTATCAGTTGGTCAGGTAAAAGGTTGATCTCCTTCAAACTGTTGCTTAGTCTGACGGGGAGCTCTTGTCTGAGGAAAGCGAAGGATGTTTTCTCGCACGCATTTGTGGATCCTGAAAAGACAATGTGACAGTGTGAATCCTCAGCTAAATGCCCACTTTGCTGCAATACAGTTGAACTAAATCTCTAATACTAAGAAAAACAAACTTGAGCAAACAGCAATTACTGAATGATTTACAAGTTTTGTTTTTAATCTGACAGTATTTCTGCTGAGGTTCGTTGCGTGCACTAATTTGTCGTGTTAAAGTTTTTTTTTTGGAAAAAACTTCTTTGTGCATAAATGGTGTGCAAATATAACAGGCTAAAGTTACAAATAACGGCAGTCCGAAGACCTTACAGAAAGCGCCAGAGCAGCGAACGGTTACTATGGTATACATGAATAAGCCAATCCAAATAATTTCATAACATAAAGAATATCGCCCGTTTTGGTGCAATACACATGCACTAATGCCCAGTGTGCACCATCAGCCTTGGAATGACAAGATTTAATGCAAACATATTTTGCATTAAAATCTTAAACTCACCGAAATCCAGAAACTGCTTCATTGACAAAGGCGATGGAGAAAATTTCGCGTAATAATCAATATGCTTTGGCGCATTTAGCATTGCGGCATTCCTCATTATATACCTTACAAACTTCATCTTGGAAGATCTAAATATCCGAACTAAAAACAAAAACGTTTTATGTTGTCAGAGATTAAAACAAAGCCGTAGAGAAGTTTTCCGTATATCCTCGCGTGCAGCTCTCTAGTCAGTCTGGGGCTGTCTTGTCTCGAGACCCCTGTTGTTGACAGCTCTTTAAAGTTTGCGTTCTTGCACAGTGACACGCCCACGTCGTTACGTCGATATCGATGGTGATCAATTAGAGAGAGGAAACGGACACTGTCAACTCTCGGAATCGCGATCAACAAGCTGGCATCTACGTGATGTTTGTACGAGTATGACAACATGGAAAATCACGCGATAGCATCACAACAAGTCGCCAAATAAAAAGATGATACAGCTGGACATTATGAGGTCAAGCGTCACCCATCACCCAGTTGGACCCGAGTGCAGTATGTGGCATGGAGCAGTGGCAAAGTAGCCTGCATATAACACGTAAAAGTACAAAAAAATGTACCTGCCAAAAGGCATGACAAATTCACTATTTAAAAATGCAGTGATGCATCTTAGAAATTTACATTATGCAATAATATGGTAAGTAGGTAGGCCTGATAGATCAAATGAGAGAAGGTCGGCGTTATTAGACTAATGCATGTGAATGAAAAAGGAAACGAATGTCAAATGTAAACGAGAGTAGCGTCCTTGTTTTAGAGCAGTTATACATAGTAGAAATAAATATAATTTAAAAGGATCAGTGAAGCTGATGCATACATAAGAAATTGTAGTTTTACTTATGCATAAACATGTTTAATACAAATACACTGGGGCCCAAACCTATAGCATGTAAACACTTTTGGACACGTACATTTATTTGAATGTTATCACATTCAACACAATATGAGTTAGATTTTTTGTTAAATTGTTCTACCGCATTCATTTAAACTGAAATGTGACTTAAGTCAAGTCAAGTCAAGTTTATTTGTACAGCGCTTTTCACGATACAAATCGTTGCAAAGCAACTTTACAGCAAATTAAGTTTCTACAATATTTAGTGGTAGCTTATCAGTGGTGACTGTCAGTTAATGTACATATGGCAGAAATGTACGGAAAAATCAATTTAAGACGTAATAAAACACAATGAACACTATTAACAGCAATTATTATATGATGCAATCAAACTTATAGCAAAATGTGGTAATTAAGTTGGACGATTAAGTGTCCAAATAATTTTTGGGGTCACTGTACATTATTGTTACATATACATATAGCCATATAGCAAATTTAGTCATCACTGAAAGATTAAGTCCTATACAACAATAAGGTGAGAAGAGGACAAAAACAAAATAGTCAGCTTTTAATAAAGGATATATAATAATAAAGAATACATTTAATAATGAATAAATTTTTAATCATTAATCACAAAGATTTGGTAAGCTTATTTGTATAACACATATAGCCTTTAAAAAAATTATATATAAAAAACAGGCCTAGGTATTAGTTATTGGAGAACGGAAAAACACTTAAATTCAGAGATCTCAATCACTGTATAGACTGAAGTGACATTTGAGCCGTGAAACAGTAAACAAGACAACTGAGATTGCATAAAACAAGTGTTGAAACTAAACTAAACGTCTCATGACTGCTCCCTGGAGGAGGAACATACACAAACACATTACAAACGAGTCATTAAAAACAATTATCAGACAGAAAAAAAGTTAGCACTGAGCTGAGGAAAGGTGTCCTGTTGAAAAAGCTTGAATTGGCGGTTGGACCTGGTACAGTAGCTAGTTATGAGTCAATCTGTTTGTCTGTAACGTTACCAGTTTGCACAACCAGGGACCATCCAAAGGAAGAACCAGTTTAAACTGGTCATGAGTCAGTATGAACTAGAAAACTACACAATCGTCTTTCAAGCCCTGAAAAGTTGGCTAGGCTACTTTTAAATGCATCTGCATTTCTTAATTCGATGGCTTCTGCGAATGTAAGGGGGGGAATTAGTTAAACACCCAACCTAAACGTTGAGACATTTAAAAGGATTTGTTTGTTTTTTTCGGGAAGACGTCAGCTGAACAATCGGTAGGCTATGTTGAATCCATTGAACTCGCTGTACTTGAATCCCTCACACCCTCGTTTTCATCCCTGTCAAGCATGAATATTTTCGTTAAGGCTTTAAGCCAGGGGTGCCCAAACTCGGTCCTGGAGGGCCGGTGTCCTGCAGAGTTTAGCTCCAACTTGCCTCAACACACCTGCCTTCAAGTTTCTAGTATGCCTAGTAAGAGCTTGATTAGCTGGTTCAGGTGTGTTTAATTGGGGTTGGAGCTAAACTCTTCAGGACACCGGTCCTTCAGGATCGAGTTTGGGCACCCCTGCTTTAAGCGATATACGTCTCTGTGGCATCTGATTTCTGAATCATCAAGTGACTAAAATAACAGATAAGCAGTAGGCTAACACACACAAATGTTACCATAAACTCAGTTTAACACTAATGACAAAAACCTACAGTAATGTGAAGAGGGTAATACACTTCTCTAGTTTTATAGATTGTAACACAGATGTACATAGGCCTATGACCTGGTTAAAATAGATGGATATAGATATAGGGTGTTTTAACCAAGGACAATATAATTATTTTTTTTTTTTTTTGCATTTCAGATTGAGCATGTGTAAAACCATTCAGGTTTAGTTCACCACAGATGTCCAGTTGAGACCAACCAACAACCAAATCCGTAGAAATTGATGAATGACCTGGGCACAAACCTTGTCATCCAGTGCCATATAGTCACGGATTTCCGGAACGGACGTTGACATTGTTGAATATTGCTGCTGAAACAAACAGGGCCTATTATTATTACTCAACTGCAAATGAAGGCTGGAGTTCTAACTTATAAAACTAATACAAATCTTCATTTAAAATTTGTTAGATACATAATGTACATTTTGTTAATTCGTGAAATGTTGTTGTGTTTTAGGACGGAAGCATATTTATTTTAAACCAAACTATCACTACTCAATGTATAATCACTAAAAAAGGCCCGTTGTAATGTGTCTTTGAATTTGTGTCTTTCTTATGAGACTTACTCTGGCAATCAATCAATGTCAGAGCGCGCTGTCAAAGCAACAACACAGACTCTATGCTCCGCCCATTTCCAGCAGGTGCGTTGATTAGCGTTTGTAGAAAGAGCGGGTGAAAGCTAAATGGACTTGATGCTTTCTTCATGTTTGGTGTTGTATGCGTATATCATATGAACCAAGTAAGTTGATTTATGTACTTCAGCTCATGTTAACTGTGATCCTACTGAATTTATTATGTTAGTTTATATTTATTGTTTAAAGGGGTCATGTGATGTTGCTAAAAAGAACATTATTTTGTGTATTTGGTGTAATGCAATGTGTTTATGCGGTTTAAGGTTCAAAAAACAGATTATTTTCCACATACTGTACATTATTGTTTCTCCTCTATGCCCCGCCTTTCTGAAACGCATCGATTTTTACAAAGCTCATCGGTCTGAAAAAGCGAGGTGTGCTCTGATTGGCCAGCTTATCCAGTGAGTTGTGGTTGGCGGAATGCCTCAAGCCTGTGACGGAAATGTTACGCCCCTTACCATACTGTGATGCCGTGTCCCGGCACCACAAGACAAAAACAATAAAACCCATTATAAATGAGGCATTTGTTGTATCCAGTGGGGACATAATTACGGATTATAATGACTTATACTGTCTTTTTATGCGTTGCGTTGCATCGCACCGCATAAAGATAAAACCATGTCTGCATTTGTGATCGGAGAAATGACAAACAACAAGTGCTACTCTACACTGCTCAAAACTCGCGTTTGAATCATCAGTGGCAAATTCTTTAAATATAAAATATGTACTTACAGACTGTGAGTCAGAAGCGCCAGACTGTCCTTGCAAAGTTGGAATTGCCCCACTTTATAGAAATAGACACTGGCATTGTAGGCTACTCTTCCAGGAAACAGTCCTCCTCCTCCATAAAATGTGCTGCACCCATCTGAGTATTTGGGTTGAACTGCTCTGAAACAGTGTTGTAAATACACCTTAAAGGGGTCATATGATGCGATTTCAATTTTTCCTTTCTCTTTGGAGTGTTACAAGCTCCTGGTGCATAAAGAAGATCTGTAAAGTTGCAAAGACTAAAGTCTCAAAT
>NW_015552624.1:573084-578179 GCF_001515605.1 Sinocyclocheilus anshuiensis | reverse complement strand
TTTATAAAGAATATCTCTTTGGATTTGAGACTTTAGTCTTTGCAACTTTACAGATCTTCTTTATGCACCAAGAGCTTGTAACACTCCAAAGAGAAAGGAAAAATTGAAATCGCATCATATGACCCCTTTTTTAATGTCAAAAGTTTCTATTTACAACGTGTATTTGCAGCGTTGAGCAATACAGCCAATCACAGACAGATCTGTTGATTCTTGAACAGCTCTGATTTTGCTCCGCACGCTCGCGAATCCTCTCAATAAGAGGTTCATTGATTATGAAGGAACTTTGTGAGATCACAATGAACTGAAGTAAGTGACACCTTTTTAGTGATTATAAAGGAAGTACTATTTGCGCACTTTCTAGGCTAAATATAATCCGTTCAGAATTTGAATAAAATGTTTTTCAGAAGTGACATAATTTCCTCATCCCTCACATAAATGCGGGATTCATTTTCGAGTGGGAGACTAATATAATTTGTCAAAATAGATGTTCATTAACCACTTAAGCTCGGCGCGTTTTTTGGTATTTTCGCCTCACTAACTGTATAGTATTGTAAACGCTTAAAGTTTGGGTTAAAGTTACTATGCAACAAACTCATTTATCCTCCTTTGGGATAGTATAGTTTTTCTCTTCCTCTGTGGTGTCTGTGATCCTACCATAAGGTACTGGAATATCCCAGCGGTAGCTTGAAGTGATATTAAATAGATCCTTTAGCATGGGAAGTGGATATGAATTACTTGGAAACTCCATATTCCATCATACCAACGTCTGGAAAGCCGGTCGTTGGCGTTGTGGCATATTGCATAAATCCCCACTAATTTCTCTGATAAAACATTACCCCATGTGCTTGGTTAAACAGACCTCTGTCATCCCATAAATGAAAGCCATGGATATCAAAAGCTGAACTGCAGGGTCCAAATCCAAATGTGTTACCAAACGGCCACATCCAGGTCAACAGAATGGTGTCTGAGAGTGCTTTCGCAGCAGATGTTCCTGTTAGGTTTGTCCAAGGTGATGTTCGCAAGAGGAGATACCCCCTGACAATGTAAAGCGCTTTGAGTGCCTAGAAAAGCGCTATATAAATGTAATGAATTATGGCAATTATGTTCCGAGTGATTACTGAAATAGTTGTGGACATTGTTTTCATAGAAAATAACTTGCTTCCACGGTGGAAAAATAAGGTAATAAGGTATTATTGCAGATGCTTTAGCCATGTCTGATTTGTTTTTGAGCAGAAAAACACAAAAGATATTTTGAAAAAATTCTTAAGTGTTCCTTTTTTCATACAGAAGTTTAGTCTTCAATGCTGTTTGGACCAAAATGCTCAAAACACCTTCCCTCGTGTTCTGCAGGAGAAACAAACATACAGGTTGACAGCATATTTTTAGTTCCTCTTTGACTGCAGATGGTGAATCTGTTGAAGGCACAACCAGGGTTGAAATTATCGGGATCATTCATAGTTATCAAATAATATTTTTTTTTTTAAATTCAGAAGGACTGGTGAAACCTCTATGATGTCAAAGTCTGCTCCTGACAAATGACACAGACATTCTTTGAGCATGTTTTTTCCTCAGCTTTATTTCAACAGGTGTGGACAGGCTTTAGTTAAGCATGGAATGGTGACAATGACAGTCCTCTCTCTCAATGTGAGTAAGTTATGCTCGTCTAAAGACATGTACACTGACCCCTGCTGGCAGACAGTAGGCAAGTAGAGACAAGTATTAGTCTAAGAAAACATCCTCAGCCATATTCATGCACAAGGACATTCCATCAAGTAACGATTAGTCGGAGACTTCATTTGAAACCTGTTTGCCTGAAATTATTTACTATATTACAAGCTTTTTACAACTTAAAAATAGATTTATCACTACCATATGTACTTGTAAATACAGTTTCTTCTTCTTTTTTTTTTTTACAAATCCCGTACCGACACGTTAATCAGTAAATGTAAGGCAGAAGAACAAAGAGGGGCAAAAAAAAGTTCACAACTGTCCATCTAATCTACACTCCATTTATGAAAAAGTTAGCTTTTCTGCAGATCTGAAATGCAGACTATTCTCTAGAGAATAAACATGAACATACAAACAGGAAGATCTAACAATATGACACCGAACAAGCTGGGATGTCAGCCTTGAATGCGTTCCGAATCTGCATGTATGGCTAGGCTGACTGCAAACATCAGTTAGATGAACATGACTGGTAATGAAATGACTAGTTGCCACATTTCTGCAGCAATATTATAAAATATAAGACAACCGTTCCAGAACCCTTGGTCATGGTCCTATCATCCGAACAGCTGATGCATTGTTAAAAAACAGAAGAAAATGAAGCAATACAGAAAGCAATTTCACGACTTTACATGCAAATTTACCCAATGTTTATATTGGAGGTCTGTCCCAAAAAGCAGCATGCATTGAACTTGATTTTTGCAGTGATAAAAATCCTAGATCAACTTCATAAATGGCTGAAACGCTCCGTCAAAGGCCGTCTTTGACACAACGCTGCCCACCAAAACCAGTCCGTAGACAGCATGTGGACAAGACCTGCTTTCAAACATAATGCAAGCAGCATAGCTGTGCCGTCCTGTAGCGGGAAAATGACAGAAAAGCCAGGATTCACAATGCAGGTGAGGTTACGGCACAAAGTGCGAGGAGTACTGCATGACGACAACTCCGAACCTGAAAAAAATCCCAGGGTCCATCTTTAGAACAAACGATAAAAGGCAATCAACCTACCGGTTCCCAAAGGAGGATCTGTTAGGACTGAAGGAGCCATGCTGATTTATTAATGGCAGAGCATCTGTTGGCACTTTCGGACTTTTCGTTCACAACCTTACCGGAGGGTAATGAAGTCCCAACAAACCCCCTGAGAGAACTTAAAGGTAATGGCTGTTCCCTGAAACGGCACGACCAGGACAAAAGACAAAAACATCTAAAGCAGTAACAGTTTGTACAGTTCAGCTCACACTCAAGACACGCTCTGCTCCGAGTGACACGCGTTATTCACAGTGCATAACATGGGGTAGCGACTGAGAGGAAAAATGAACAACAAAACATTGAACATGTTGCCTGACGTAGTAGTTAAGACATTTTCCAGGGACATGCTTTTTCCCATCTCAAGTGCTACGCTTTACCTATACATACAGGCTCCCAGAGCACATCCAACCAAATGTGCAATGCTACCTAGGTACTTAAAACGTCAAAAGGAAAAAAAAAAAAAAAAAGTTGGCTGTTATTGATGGTGGAATGCAATACTTTCCCTCATTTCCCTCTTTTCTGAGTGACGATGACCGTCCGCACCGGACAAAAGTGATACAATGGAATGGAGCTTGCTTCCGATGGGGGAATGGCTGTTAATAAGGTGCAGGCTTTGTGTCTTTAGATGTGCATGTGAGATTGTCTGTTTATGAGCATATGGGTCTTTATGAGGCACCCTCGTCGCCGATGCAGCCCGAGCGACTGGTCAGTGTTTACCTCCCAACAGGTGGCAAAGGAGGAGCTCCTCTCATTACTGCCAAACAAACAGAGACACATATGAGTCCAAGATCAAAAATCACAGTATTCTTCCCTGATGATTTCGTACCAGTACCAAATTGAAGCCATCAGGCAAAAGCATTCAGCAAAGTTGTGCGATAAACCTACTGAAGATGAAAAGCATGCAGCAGCTCTGTCTTTACACAAGCACATGAAAGCATACGAGATCAAAGGAGGCTTTGTGCTCACTGTGAGAAGCATTACATCTGTATTTGTTGAAGCTTGTGTGGAACCAAACTGCTAAGTCTAACTGTTCATTTCCTGGGACTTACCTCTGTTAGCTTTGCTTGGGTATATCTTAGTGAAGTGTCTATACTCTTCTGGAGGAGGGAAGTCATCCAGAGGGTGAAAAGAATACTTGGACTCAAAATCATCTGTTGGAAGAGACAAATAAAAATAAATATTTGAATTGCACTTTTTTAAGCAAAAATAATAATGCAAAGTAACCATGCAAAGTTTGGTGTCAGTATGATTTTTTTTTAATACTTTTATTCCACAAAACAGTTTTCAACATTGATAATAAATGTTTCTTGAGCAGCAACACAGCATATTAGAATGATTACTGAAGGACCACGTGACACTGAAGGCTTACATTTAAATAATAATTCACAATATTACTGTTTTTACTGTATTTTTGATCAAATACCTGCAGCATTGGAGAGACTAATGACCCCAAACATTTGAAAGGTAATGTTGGTCTTCTCAAAATTTGCTTCTCTATTTTTGTGAGAAAAAGAGTGCAACTTGTCTTGTATTTAACAAAACTACTATATTTGTGTGGTTTTAATTGTGCAGCAGCCTTGTTCACAGCAGTTTCTCCAATTAAAAACATTTATCGTTAATAATACGGTCGTATTATTTGTGATCAAATGTTTTGTCTTTCCTCATTTTTATGTAACTCTGGACAATCTCCATTAATGAACGAATGTAAATGACATACATTTTTGTTCTATAAGTGATGTTCATGTGACGCTAAAGCACTTTTCTTAGTCACTCAGGTAAAGAGTGTCTGCTAAATGCATATAAATGCATAAAATGCCCATTTTTGGCAACAACACAGACACATAGATTAAAGTTTCAAAGGTGCTTGACAAACCACTAGATTACATTACGGATGATCTTAGAGTGAGCACATGCCTGATAATGCCACTGGATGATTATTTGATGCAATTATCTTGTCAGCATCGTCATACTAACTCGTCAGCATCGTCATTGTAACTTTTTTTAATATGAAAATCAATCTGAATATTTTTAGCTTTATAACAGGTTTAACACTAAATGTCGATGTATTTTGCACAACACCAGTGCCCGAGAATAAAGACGGGCCATTGTGAGAGTTTCAGGCCACATGACAGAACCATCTCTTGCCCTACAGGACAAGCGCAGTGCTAGTTTCAATTTGGAGAAAACATCATCCTCTCTATATGAACGAAGGATGTTGAAATGAGGATGTGAGGGCAGGTGCAGCTTGAGAGTGAGCATGAATGACTCACCTACAAAGGAACGGGAAATGGAAGTGTGTCCATTGCGGAGGGGCGGGGGAGGGGGCGGGGGTCCGGCTGGT
>NW_015552624.1:546279-572961 GCF_001515605.1 Sinocyclocheilus anshuiensis | reverse complement strand
GTAGTGCCGTGAGTCCGGTAAGGAGGTGGAGGCAGCGGTGGAGCATCCCGGCCATTTCGTGACGGCTGCCCAGGAACTGGAGGAGCTAATAAAGGAAGTCATGTTGAGAACGTCAAGCAAGTAACAGAAAGAAAAATATAGTTTAAAATGATAATTCTCATGCACCATAGTTCAACTCTTCTGAAGCCATACAACAGCTTTGTGTTAAATTATGAAGTTCCTCACACAATAATGATCATGACTCAGAATAAAGTGCCTGAATCATATAGACTGCATGTATAGTGCGTTTATGTTGTCCTTTGTGGAAATTGAGAGACGTGGTCACAATGATAGACATATGGGAAAAGAACAGCTTCAAAATACTCCTTGTGAATTACACAAATTAAACAGGAAATAATGACAGAACGTTCATTTTGTGTGAATTACACTTTAAAAATGAATCTA
Source organism: Sinocyclocheilus anshuiensis (assembly GCF_001515605.1). NCBI lineage: Eukaryota > Metazoa > Chordata > Actinopteri > Cypriniformes > Cyprinidae > Sinocyclocheilus > Sinocyclocheilus anshuiensis. Next base: position 572,517 of record NW_015552624.1, on the reverse strand, counting down.
GAAGAACAGTATGGTTTAAATATTTGGGGTCAGTAAGATGTCTTATTTTTTTCATTTAAGAATAATAGTAATATTAATACTTTTACTCAGCAAGGAGGCATTCAATTGAACAAAAGTGACAGTAATTTATTATGTTACAAAATAAAATGTAATCAAAAAAATATGATATAGCACAACTGTTTTCAACATTGATAATAAGAAGAAATGTTTCTTAAGCAGCAAATCAGCATATCAGAATGATTTCTGAAGGATCATGTGACACTGAAGACTGGAGTAATGATGCTGAAAATTCAGCTTTGTATCACAGGAACAAATTTCATTTTATAATATATTAAAGTAGAAAAGAGTTCATTTAAATTTGTAATAATAATTCACAATATTACTGTCTTTACTGTATTTTTGATGAAATAAATGAAGCCTTGGTGAGCATACAAGACGTTTTTCAAAACCAAAAAATCTTATACACCCAAATTTTAAATGGTAGTGTAGTATTAAACAAAAATGATTAATTTTAGTAAATTAGAGAAAAGTCACATAGTAATAATTTTCTCTGGAACCACCAGATTTCAGACAGTAGAGCTCACCTGCTCCTCGTCCCGGGGCCTCTCGTGCTGGAGGCGGGGGTCTGGCAGGCTGTGGGGTGGGTGACGGTGGTGGAGGTGGCGCATGTCCGCGTGTCGGTGTGTGTCCACCTGCTGAAGGCTTCTTGCTGAGTGAGTTGTGTCTCTGGGGCAGTTCGGGGGCCGCCACATTCACAGGACTGGAGGGGCCATTGGAAACCCCAGACTGCTGACGGTAAGGGGGCGGCGGCGGGGTCAGGGAAGAAGAAGATGAAGACAAGCGGCTGCTCGCAGGAGACGGAGGAGGTTTCACTGGTGGAGGTGGCGCGTTTTCACGCACCGGTGCTGGAGAGGGCCCTCGCTGCCCTGGAGTCGGCGGAAGTGGCTTTTCACGATTGTACGAGGGCGCTGTGGCTTTCTGCAGCGGGGCAGGAGGAGCGTTTCCACGCCGGGACATTGGGGGTGGCGGAGGTGGGGCTGAAGAGCTGTGCTTCATGCCTGTAGAGGGGCTGCTGCCTACACTGGGGGAACGGGAGAGATCAGGGAGGGATGGCCTCTGGGAACGGCCAGACTCCCCGGGGGGGAGTCCTGCTGAGAGGGACTGTCGGGGTCATCATGACTGCTGGGTGGACGAGGGGCAGCAGAACGAGTACCTGGATGGTGCAACGCAGACCTGCCTGCAGAACCATCTGTAACACAACCGGTTCAACATAAGAACCAGCCATAACTACAAGGCTTATGTTAATTTGAAGAAACACCCTTTGCATATCTGAGAAACACTGGCACAAAACTCTTAATATGTATCATATTTTGTAGGCAATGACCACTGCGGAATGAACAAACACATTTTTGTGAAAAACCTACAGTAGGAAATCTGTACACTGGAAATCTGTAAAGTTTCTTTATTGTGATCTATGTTTCCACGAAGAATTTTTAAAGGGATAGTTCACCTAAAAATAAAAATTATTCACTTCAGAAGGCCTTTATTAACCCCCCCGAGCCGTGTGGAGCACTTTTTATGATGGATGGATGCACTTTATTTTGCTTAAAAATCTCGACCACCATTCACTGCCATTAGAAAGCTTGGAATAGCCAAAATATTTTTTAATAACTCTGGTTGTATTCGTCTGAAAGAAGAAAGTCTTATACACCTAGAATGGCTTGAGGGTGAGTAAATCATCGGGTAATTTTCATTTTTGGATGAACTATCCCTTTAACATCCATGGAACCTTCAGTGGCTAACGGTGGCTTTTTTAACCGGGTATGCTGAGTGATAAGACGACCCCCCATATAGCTGGTTTTCCAAGTAAAAACCGCCAAATAACGTTTACACGTAGTTACGTTATGATACATAATAAAAGGGTGGGGAGGTGGGGGGGATTCCCCCGCTCTATACGTCTCTGTATCAGCTAAATTATTTTTTTTATTCCCAGTGAATAGGAGTGAAAACTCCCACCCGGGTGACACGACTCCAATAACAGACCATGCAAAATACCCCAAAATATTTAAAATATTGCAAAGTAACGTTGCAACCTTGCAAACAATAATAAAATCAGAGAAGGACTTTAACTGTAAGCGACACGAGCATACGCAAAACAAAGGGAACAATATGATGTTTGTTATTATTACATTTTTATATAGCCCACGTTTTTATACACATTTTTTTTATTTATTTACCGCTTAGGCAATAATGTTGACAATAACGTATATCTTTAACATACGTTGTCTATGATCAAAAATGTAAGAAGAAATGTTTTCAGTGGACTTTTAAAATTTGCTTTGCTTGAGAAAACAAAAATATACAGTTACAGTGTTTTTTTTCTTTTGATTTAGTCGAGTTGGTTTTGCATCAAACACAACGTAATTTTCGGCAATTGAGATCTGACAGCAACAGCACATTTTTCCGCTTGGGTGTGCGGTTCACGGACAGCTTACCTCACGCATTAAATCAGCCGCAGACCAGCAAATCACTGAGAACGCGCTACAATCCTGACGAGTCATAGCAACAGAGCAGAGACGAGAAAACTGCGGAGAATCCGCTCGCCCAGAAGCAACCGCAACTGGTAGATTTAAAGAAAATTACTGCCGTTTGGCAAATAAATCATTGTACGTACTTATTCCTAACTCTTTAAGCTTTAAGTTACATTTCAAATGACAAGGGATCAACTTATAATCATGTTTATATGAATTATCCCGTGAACTTATTCTCTCAAATGGCCTGGGTATGCGGAGCATTCGCAGCTTATATGGACGGACCGCCACTGGGAACCTTCCCATTACACAAAAGGCTCTTTACAGCGGAAAAAGGTTCTTTAGATTTTTAAAATGTTCCTCACTAAGAAAAAATAGTTATTTTAAGAACTGTTCACTGAAAGATCCTTTGGGGAACCAAAAATGGTTCTTCTGTGGCACTGCTGTGAAAACACCCTTTTGGAACTTTTATTTTTAAGAGTGTATCTTGACCAGTATCACCACTATGCACTATAAGCGATGTGAAGATTTGACAAATTCTCATTTTATACACCAAAAGCATATGGCGCACAACAGAGGGTGTGAAAATTGCAATTTTTTAAAGAACTGTTCCTTTAAATAGACGAAAACCAAACATTTTTAACAATCAACACACCTCCTACAGGTCGCAATTTTGGGACGCCACCCTGAAACAACCCTCCCACTGGCTGGCCCGGTGCAGAAGACCCTCCGCCACTTCCTTTCGGCTCTAAAAATAAACAAAGTTTTTAATGTATTTTGATCAAATATATGCAGTCTTGAGGAGCAGAAAATAATTCTTTCAAAAACATTTAAAAAAAAATAAATCTTACCGACCCCCAAACTTTTTTACAGTAGTGCAAGTAGATCAACAGAAAACGAGAACTCTCAACATGATTATATAAACGACTTTTTATTTTGGGGCGAACTATCCAGTTAACACCGGTAATACCGGTATCACCGTGGGGGCGGGGCGTTCCCTTTTTTTACAGTAGTGCAAGTAGATCAACAGAAAACGAGAACTCTCAACATGATTATATAAACGACTTTTTATTTTGGGGCGAACTATCCAGTTAACACCGGTAATACCGGTATCACCGCGGGGGCGGGGCGTTCCCTCTTTTCCTCGCTTTCCTTCGCTTTTAAATAGCTTGTAAAAGCTGCGTTCGCATTTTACTTTCATTTTCAAATAGCGGCAATTCGGCGTAAAGCAATTGTTCGTTTTTAGTTCGTTTGAATTTCCCCTTTTTTCCTCGCTTTCCTTCGCTTTTAAATAGCTTAAATCGAATTAGCGGCAGTTCGGCGTCAATTGCTTGAATGCAACAACAAAATACAACGTCAAACTCACTTTAGCCTATATTTAAAACATAGAACTTTTATTAACAAAACAAATAAAAATACACCATGCTATAGGGCAAGCTATGCCTAATATAAAATAACAAATGGAAATAACAGGCTAAGTAAACGTATAATATATAACCAAATAAATAAGAAAAACGTAGAACGTTTATTAGCAAAAGAGTAAGAAAGCTTGGAGGCACGGCATACCCCTTGATGTAAAAAAAATGTCAGTCAGCTCGACTCACTCTCCTCACTCTCCTCACTGGAGAAATTAAATCTGATCTGTGATGCGACGACTGTCGTTCGGCACGCTGCATTGAGCAGCCGCGTTCAGTTTTTAATTGTAGTGTCTGTTCTTTAACTGAACTAAATTATTTTTATTACTATAAAAAATCAAAACAACGGTGGGGGTCGGTGCCGCAGTGGGCAAGTGACATAACCGGTGTTGCGGCTTAAGACCGGTATCACCGTCAGCACCGTCTTTCGCGGCAAGCCTAACTGACTTTTGTATCCAGTTTAAGGTGTGCATCAACAATAAATTCAATACGCCTATCAATATGCTGAACTATCAAATTCATGCTGTTTTTCCACTTATAAAAATTCTGCAAAGCCAAGGCACTCAAGGATGAGTAAAATATAAAAAGCCTTTATTTTCTCATGGCTATAATGTTAAAAACAAACACCTATGACTGCACACCAACGGGTTGCGGCTAACAAGCCTTCATCAGGGTGAAACGAGGCTTTTTATATTTTACTCATCCTTGAGTGCCTTGGCTTTGCATGATTTTTATGAGTTGATCTATCTCTTATCCAAAGATCACTAGGATTTGAAAATGTTTTTTCACCTCAGCAGCACATTTAGTTTTTTGTGTGTCTTATGCTTTTCCACTTACTCTCAATCATAGGTGCACTCCTGTCATTGACAATGCCAACTTTCTTCAAATTGGGCCCTTTGCAGATATCAGTGAGCAATGCCCCTCTGCCCTTTGCTTCATCTCGGCTCAGCTTGGGAGGGGTTGTGTTTGTCTGCGGAAAAGCGATTATTTATTTTTTGTTCAGGTCAAGTTTTCACAGAGGCATATGAATTTTGAATTGAGCATGCTGTGAATATTTTTAAGGTAAGGTTTTGCAGTTCCCAATAAAGTTACCAGCCAACTAGAGAGTACTTACCTGGCTAAGAGTTGGGGGAGGAGGGGGAGGAATGGGCATCTTGGATCTCTGTCCGGTGATTACAGCTGAGAGTGTAACACATAAAACTTCATGAAGACAGTTATCTAAAGAAACAGAAAATTAAAGCATAAATCAAACGTATTAAAACTTTATATATATATATATATATGTATATATGTGTGTGTGTGTGTGCGTGTGAGAGAGAGAAAGAGTATATATAGGATTATTCAGAATAATTAGGTCATTTTTTCCAGCCATCTTTATATATGTATATATAGTTTTTAAAGAGGTTTCCAAGGCTGCACTTATTTGATCCAAAATACAGTAAGAACAGAAATACTATGAAATATTATTACAATTTAAAATAACTGTTTTCTAGTTGAATATACTATAAAATGTAATTTATTCCTGTGATGCAAAGCTGAATTTCCAGCAGCCATTACTCGTCATCAGTGTCACATGATCCTTCAGAAATCATTCTAATAAACTGAAGAAACATTTATTATTATTATCAACGTTGAAACAGTTGTGCTGCTTCATATTTTTGCATAAACAGTGCTCAAATTAGTTCTTTGATGAAAATAAATTTCAAAAGAACAGCATTTATTTGAAACAGAAAGCCTTTGTAAGATTATAAATGTCTTTACTGTCACTTTTGATCAATTTAATACATCCTTGTTGAATAAAAGTATTTGGGGGAAAAAAATTAACAGTGGTGTGTGTGTATATATACAGAATATGTATCACATTTTCTAATAAAATAGACAACCCAGATGTTTATCATTACAACCAAGCAGATACTGATCCATATTCTTCTGCTTTTAATCATAAACCTCTTATTTAATAAGTAAACAAGTTAACAACACACAAGAGCTCAGATAACATCTGACAGCTCATGACTTCATCTTAACGAATTCTTATCCGTATTGCTTTCAATACCATTCTGTTACTTTAGAAAAAAAATGAATGGAAACCATATTAACTATAATTATTATTGTAAAATATATACGGGATGTCCGCATTTATGATGCACATGATGGCTATAATAAAGTTAGCAGTTTACTGTACAATAAATTAGTGTAGCAGGCAGCTATGGTAACTGAGTGGAAACTAAATTATATTACAGTTAGTATGTAAACAACACGGCCTGCTGCAGGCTACGGCCATTTAACCCGTATACTCGTTTCAGCTCATTTCATTGACTAGAAAAATCATTAAATAGCAGTCATCACATGACATTTAAATGCATGTCCCGTGTTTTATTTGCATATTTATTTGATTGTGAATTAGCTCGACTTTAGCCTTAGCTTAGCTTAGCCTCCAGGTACGTCCATCGCGTCAAGACGTTTCCTGCCGACGGTGCGTGAAGAAAACGTTCCGTCGGTCGAACCCGACATAACGTGTTTATGTGATGAAATAATACAATGTTTGTGCCTACTTTTTTCCCGCAACGTCCGATGTTTTCGCAAACCGGACTCCAGTCATACATGATCTCGCGCGTCAATCTCCTTGATTTGCTCCCCCGTTCATACCGGAAATTACGTCACTGTACATCTTCTTCTTCTTATTCTTCTTCTTTTGGTTTTATGGCGGGTTGCGAACCAACTTCATAGGTGCATACCGCCACCTACTGTGATGGAGTGTGAAGAGAATGTACTCACCTAAATCTTAAATTCTGTTCATTATTCCACAATTCTTAAGAAATCTCATGACTGCACTTATTTGTTTTCCTGCATTTGGACCATCATTCAGGATACTACTTAATGAAAATTCTTTAACTCCTAAGGATTGTAATTCATCTTTAAGTCGATCTCTTTCTCTTTCATATGCTGTACATACCATCATAACGTGTTCCACTGATTCCTCTGTTAAACAAACATTACATAGACCAGTATTATGTTTCCCTATAATGTATAGTGTTTGGTTAAGATTTGAGTGTCCTGTTCGTATATGTGTTAAAATGACTTGTTCCCTTCTACTTATGTTATGAATGATTTTTCTTCTCTTTATACTCCTTTGTACTTTGTGATAATGCCTACCTGTTTGACATGAGTCCCAGTATATCTGCCATACAATATTGCATGCATTTGTCACTGTACATCTCGGTGTGAAAATGTTTATTACTGATTTTTAAAAACAGTTAGCTTTATTAAATAATCACACGCAAAGAAGCGAAAATCTGAGTGCTCGGGATTATTCTACTAGAGTTTCTACTAGAGTTTTATTATATTATACTCCGCTAAAATGTATCGTATAGATCTTTAAGATATCCTTTTTTTATTATATATTTTGTTTTAAATATTATATAAGATTATATTGAATCCCCAGTTTTCTGACCTTGTGAACATGGTAATTTTGTTGGGTAAATGTCACATTCACACGCACACATACATAAATAAATAAATAAATAAAACCCTAATTTATTTCTTCATGATTTTGTGAGAATGGTTTGAAAGTTTCAAATACTTCAGAAACAAAGTGGACAGATCATTCGCAGATCACTTGCTTTAAAAATGAAAAGTAGCCTATTTTATCATCTTCTCACCATGTCACTGAAACGGACTTTTATAGTCAAGAAAAGTTCAGTTGCAGTTTTGCTTCGTGCATATTTCATGCATATTTCATTCAGGAAATACAAATGTAGTTATTTTATGATACTGATTAATAACTCAACCCCGGGAGTGTTAATACCAGTAATGCCAAATGCTGCCACGTGATGGTGCTATAAAGATGTATTATATTACATGGATTATGTGGTTTATATTATTATCTTGATTTATAAGATTTTCTATTCATTATTAGTGTTATATGCGCATTAACTGCACAGGAAACACAGCGTATTGTATAAAATGCACCAGGTAGGCTTAGGGTTGGAGTGTCAATACAAATAACTACTTCAATTAAATAGTAAACGCAAACCTGGATAAGTATGTCATTTATATTTTATGAAGATGGTATCCAACATTTATGTGCAGCCTCTGGCCAAATGTGCTTAACAAATGATCAGTCAAGGAGTCATTCAAATTATGACACAATACGTTTTTATGTACATAGTACTAGCAAATGTATGACTGTAGTTGTTTCACCTTGAATGAAAGTCAAGGAGCTGAGACAGTTAATATAATTCAGTTTATTTATTTGAAAACAAACAAAAACACCGTCAAACTAAAAATGTTCAGTAAAAATGCATATTCACTGTGACTTCCTGTTGACATTCCGTGCATTTTTTCTCTTCTTTCTTGCAGGTGGGCATGTTGAAATTATTTACTATATGATAACAGCATCTTCAGGAGTGTAATTATCACTAAATATGCAGAAGAAGAGAAGGCCAATCAATGCGACAATTGCAAAATATTTGATTAAATGTTAAAGGAATAGTTCACCCAAAAATGAACATTTGCTGAAAATTTATTCACCCTCAGGCCATCCAAGATGTAGATGGGTTTATTTCTCCATCAGAACAGATTTGGAGAAATGTAGCATTGCTCATCAATGGATGCTCTGCAGTGAATGGGTGCCGTCAGAATGAGAGTCCAAACAGCTGATAAAAACATCAAAATAATCCATAAGTAATCCGCATGACTCCAGTCAATCAATGAATGTCTTGTGAAGTGAAAAGCTGCATGTTTAAAAGAAAAAACTCCATAATTAAGACGCTTTTAACTTTAAACTGTTGCTTCTGGCCAAAATATGAGTTTATAATCCATAATAATGCTTCCTCCAGTGAAAAAGTCCATCCCCTGTTCTCCTCTCACATCAAAATCCACCGACATGTTTGTTTAGAACGGTTTTAAACAGTTTTTGGCTTGTAAATGTTGCTTGATCTGTGCATATTTCTCTCCTGATTCAGACAAGATGACTTTTTTTTTTTACTGGAGAAAGCAATATTATGGAGTCGTATTTTAGCCGGAAGCAACAGATTCTTACAAACATGCAGCTTTTCACTTCATTAATTTATGGACTGGAGTGGTGTGGATTTCTTGTGGATTATTGTGATGTTTTTATCAGCTGTTTGGACTCTCATTCTGACGGCACCCATTCAGTGCCGAGGACCCATTGATGAGCAAGTGATGTAATGCTACATTTCTCCAAATCTGTTCTGATGAAGAAACAAACTCATCTGCATCTTGGATGACCTGAGGGTGAGTAAATGTTCAGCAAATTTTTGGGTGAACTATTCCTTTAACATGATTGATACTAACACTGCTGCTGTAAAAAAATTCGAGCATAACAGGGGAAACCGTACCAGAATAGTCTTTATCAATGTAACTACTATTACTTTTGGCACATACATGTTCCTTATATACCAACAGATGGCAGGCAGATTTGTACTTGCTGTATGAAGCTAAATTCTCCATTATAGTTACAGTTAATGAATAATGCTTGACAATTACTGCAATTTCATCAATCAGCAATCACACTTCACACAGATTGTAAAGCATTTCAAATTCATTTAAGCCTTTCAAATTCATGTTTAAGATCCCTTGCATCATACTCAGTCATATGACCACAAAATTCAGCATGTCATTCAAAACAAGATTAGCACATTTATATCTACTGTATGTACAATGATGTAAAACAATATAGTTTTTGTATAAAAAATATTTAAAGTCTATGGGATGTTATATAAAGAGGGCATAAGAGAGCGAATAGTCTGGAGTAAACAAGTAAAGGATAATGTAGTTGATTAGTCATAATCATACAATATTTTGTTCCAGAGAGCTGTGTAATAATAAGGGTTGTTTTGTATTGAAAGTCTAGCTGGAAACTTTAAGGGTGACTTCAAATTGCAAGGTGGGAAAAGCAATCACTATAATGCTAATCATTCCTTTGTAAAACAGTACATTGTGTTCAGTCTTAATGAAGAGCAAGATGCTAAATGCTAAATCCAAGCTAAATGATTATTGTGCAAAAAAAATAAAAATCTAATTCAGGATAATGTCATCATGTTCCCTATTACAGTAATAGCACTGAAAGAAAAACAAATGGTCATTTTATAGAGTCACTGTGTATTAGATTTCTCTAAAATATACTACAAATGTGGCCGTACATTCTACATATTTAATTTAGCAACTTTGACATACAGTGGGTACGGAAAGTATTCAGACCCCCTTAAATTTTTCACTCTTTGTTATATTGCAGCCATTTGCTAAAATCATTTAAGTTAATTTTTTTTACTCATTAATGTACACACAGCACCCCATATTGACAGAAAAACACAGAATTGTTGACATTTTTGCAGATTTATTAAAAAAGAAAAACTGAAATATCACATGGTCCTAAGTATTCAGACCCTTTGCTGTGACACTCATATATTTAACTCAGGTGCTGTCCATTTCTTCTGATCATCCTTGAGATGGTTCTACACCTTCATTTGAGTCCAGCTGTGTTTGATTATACTGATTGGACTTGATTAGGAAGTTTTTTGTCGTTGTTTTTTTTTTTTATAAAAAATAAAAAAAGAAGATAAATATAGATAAAGCAGAATTAAAATAGAATAGAAAGTGCTAGAGTTAGAGGGTCAAATAAATTATTTTCAGTAGATTTTTTATAGACAGTCCAAGACCTGCAGGGAACAAAACATTCTTATTTTGAAGTGAAAATGTCAAGTTAGACTAATAAAGTCAGGCGTATGGTGACGTGCTGTTGCATTTTTTTTTATATGTACTATAATTTATTATTTAATCATTCCATGAAACAGCCTCTTCATTATTCATCATAAAACAATAATTTACTGAACATCATTCTTACATTCTCATTCTGAATTAGTTTATAGTCTATTGCTATCATGACATATAATTTAAAGACTAAGTTTTCCATAGAGATGTATTTATTTTAGACTTTCATTGTGAGTGCATTTTTTTTTTCAAAGTGTTTTTTGCTCATTTTTACAAACTGTGGGGTGTTCTTCAGATATTTTATGGCTGAACAGTATCAGTGTGTAACAGGATCAAACAGGTCGATCTGGTTTCAGTGGGTTGTTTTTTATTTCCAATTTCGACGAACGAGTGAACAGCACATTGTATACTTAACGTTCCCTCACTGAGGAACACAGTATTCTGTCAGTTCGCGGGACGGACTGACAATCAAACCGCTCTTGCGCTTGATAAATGTGAATTCAATGACTGTCTCTCTTTATCTTTTCGTCTTTGACCCTTCTCTCACACGCATACGCATGCCATAACTCATTTGTCATGTGGCATTTTATTGTAATGCTCTTCACTCTAATGCAGCGAGATGTGCCGGATAAATAGGCAATTTGCGGTGGTGTTGTGTACTAAAGCAGAAAGATGTGCTGGGCTGTCGACTGTGCTCTCAACTCACCATCTGGTATATATCCAGGGTCGAGTGGCATGGCGGCATGTGCCTGAAAGAATATGAATGCAAACACATTCATTAAAAGCTTCTTTCATAACAAACAAAAATATGATACCATTGAAATATCAGGATATATCAACTTGAGCAGCAAATCAGCATATTAGAATGATTTCTGAAGGATCATGTGACACTGAAGACTGGAGTAATGATGCTGAAAATTCAGCTTTGCATCACAGGAATAAATTACATTTTAAAATATTCAAATAGAAAACAGCTATTTTAAATGGTAATAATATTTCACAATATTACTGATTTTACTGATCAGATAAATACTGTGGTCAGCAATTCACTTTCATTAGGACATATCCATCTCCTTTACATATACGTCGTCTCCTATCCATCTCATTTACATTTGCAACTGTTTATAGTATTACACAGTGGCCCCAAAAAGTATTTCTAACGTTTTGGACACAAGTCACACACAAGAAGATTTGAATGTTATTGCATTAGAAAAATATCAAACTAAGTCGTATCTGCAAACATGACACTTCTTATGATAACTAACATCGCTTGTATGAGCCACACCAAAAATGCCTAAAAAGATCCATGTGCATGTGACAATCATATAACCGATTGCAGTATAAGAAACCTAATTGACACCGACACACTGAATTATTGAAGAAGAAGAAGAAAAAAAAAGCACACTGTTTCACATCAGCGTTGAATTACCAATTGGGTTTGCATTCATTTTCAATAATTGAAAGGTATGTCGTCAATTATGCCATATCAATATCATTATTTCATTATGATTGCTAAAAATTGATACCGCATACACAATTCGAAATGATCTCATTAATAATAATGTGCACTGTGCTGGAGTGCTGTGTGACTCCTGAATAAATATATTCACCATTTCCCAAGCTGCAGGGTCATGTTTGAAGAGGGAATGGGTGAGCTCCACCGACACACGCTTCCTGTAGTCTGAACTCTTGTCCTCAGAGATGCGGAAGAGAACAGCTGCAGCATAGGTGGCTGAAGAAGAGAGAATGATTACAACCAGATTTTTAGATGTATGATATGATACATGATAATTATTTACATTTTATTATATAATTTTTTTATAATGCATGAAATATATTTACTGAATAAAAGTGGAAAGAAAATAATAATAAATAAATAAATAATTACATTGATAACATATGACAAATAAAAAGGTCAAAAATGACAGTAAATACTTTTACGATGTTACAGAAGATTTCTATTTTAAGTAAATGCTGTTCTTTAGAACTTTCTTTTCATAAAAGAATTCTGAAAAATAATTAATAATTTCATAATGTAACACACACACACACACACACACATAATGTATAAATATTAAATTATTATGTAATATTAAATAATAATTTATTAAGAAATAGAAATGTATATACAAATATACAAATAATATATACAAACACATATACAAAATACACTTGCTGAACTATGACTTGAATGGTCTATTGCTTGTCCTTATGTCACACCAAATCAAGTGAAGTGTAATCAAGTGATGTCATGCCAGTCAGATGGCCTTCTTATATGTAAACAGACTTTTTAACCAAATGTATTCCTGAAAGTGAAATCTTCAGCTTGTGAGACTAACAGCCATTTAACATGTTAAGTGTCGAGCTGAAGATTCGCTTGTGAACTTGTGGGCTTTTGTGTGTTCTGCTTCTTTTCTATACTGACATGTGGCACCAAAGTCAGCGTAACGACATGCTGTATGTCTGACAGTGTTTGTCTACCGCAGACTGTCATTGTCGAGCAGATACAGGAGAAAGTGTCGGCAGTTTATGAAAGATGCTGGTATGAAACTGTAAACACAAGAATGCAGAATTGCCAGTTTTCTGTATCAGCTTACTTCCACTAGGAGTGTGATGAAAAATCGGGGGAAGGTTTGCACAGTTTCAAATGGCTGTACAGACTATGATCTGTCCGATGGCATATGGCTATTTTCTGTGTTTTAACAACATGAAGTGACACATGTAATTAGTCACAAGGTATGGCAAGCTGTTTTAACATTTAATCCTTAAAATGTACTTGTATCTATTTTAATGCTACTAGTACTTGTTTTTTTAGCTTCTAGTATCTATTCCATTAAGTACTAGTACTTATCCATTAGCTACTAGTACTTATTCCTTAGCCACTAGTGCTTAATCTTTGATACTAGTGACTTTTTAAAGATACTAGTACTTATTCATTTGACACTAGTTCTTATTTATTAGATACCATCAATTATTTCAATAGTGACTAGTAACTACATTACTGTTACTATTAACACATTTCAAATTTTTACCATTGACCATCTGTCATTCAGATATTTAAAATATTACTAGTAAGTATTCATTAGATACTAGTACTTATTTATTGAATACTATTACTTTTCATTAGATACTAGCTCCTATTTAATAGATACTAGTAGTTGTTCATTAGGTACTAGTACTTATTTAATAAAAACTAGTATGTTTTGTGATTGTTTCTAGAAACAAATCTTATTATACTAGTCACAATTACTTTTTAACTTGTCTTACGACTAGTCAGAATGGCCACTGTAGAGTTCAATTAAAAACCTCTCTAGTGAAAAAAAAATAATACATTTGAATAAGTACTAGTATTTTATAAATGTGTATTAGTATCTATTGAAAAAGTATTAGAAGCTAAGGTTACACTTTATTTTAAAGTGTCCTTGTTACGGTGTAATTATACATATAAGTACTGAATAATATTAATTAACTACATGTACTTACTATATGGTTAGGGTTAGGATTTGGGTTTGGCTTAGGGTTACTTGCATGTAATTATGCATAATTAATTGTTATTATAATAGTAAGTACATGTAAAATGTGTAACAAAGACACCTTAAAATAAAGTGTTACCGAAGCTAATCAATAAATATGAGTACCTATTTAATAGGTATCTAATATTAACTACTAGTATTTAATAATAAGAACTAGTATCTAATGAATAAATACTAGTATGCAATGAGTAAATACTAGTGTCTATTTAATAGGTACGAGTATCTAAAAACAAGTACTAGTATTTAATGATTAAGTACTAGTATCTAAAAATAAGTACTAGCACCCAATTATATATACTAGACTCAAAATGGAATATTTGATATATGAATGACAAATCCCCATAGACGCCAATGGGAAAAATTTGAAATGTGTTACTAGTAAAAATAGAATAGTTACTAGTAACTGCTGAAATATGTACTAGTATCTAATGACTAAGTACTAGTATCTACTTAATAACTACTAGTATCTATTAATAAGTACTAGTATCTCATGAATAAGTACTAATATCTAATAATAACTACTGGTATCTAATGAATAAGTACTAGTATCCAATAATAACTACTAGTATCTATTAATAACTACTGGTATCTAATGAATAAGTGCTAGTATGAAACATCTAATGAATAGGTACTAGTATCTAATAATAGCTACTAGTATCTATTAATAAGTACTAGTATCTAATAATAACTACTGCTATCTAATGAATTAGTACTAGTATTTAATTAATAAGTACTAGTATCTATTTAATAGGTACTAGTACCTAAAGAATAAGCACTAGCTAACGAATAAGTACTAGGAAGTAATGGAATATATACTAGTGGGTAAAACATAAGCGCTAATAACATGAAAATAGATACTAGTATGTTTTATACATTAAATGTATACATGTTATACATATATGTTTCATAAGTGTTAAAACAGCTTGCCATATTGGGGTGTGGCATTAAACTTTCTCTGGATGGGCATCACTCACCAATCCCCTCATTGGGAGAGTGCAGGAGTTCCATTAGAGGTGCAGATGCTCCTTCTGCGTCAATCATCTCAGCAGACTGCTTATCCAGAGCCAGTTCACACAAAACACCGGCGGACACACGCTTTATGTTCTCCAAGTAGGAGTACAGAAGCTAACAGGAAACAGGAAGTCAAAGAATGAGAGGGGTTATACACACAAAAAAACTCATCTGTGCTGTTTCACTACTGCTTCATCAACACCTCCATCTCATTACAAGGTTGTATTTTTCTAAACAATCTTGCACTTATGTAACTGCTTCCTATTTTTTTAAGTTACTTTGGACAAAAGCATGTACTAAAATAATAAATGTAACAATGCACAGTGTTTTGGGAAGCAACTAAAATGAGTGACAATAGTATTTTTCAGTATTGTAACATTCAATACTCTGTCACTTTTTCAGTAACAAGCTACTTTTCCCAACAAATAGCAACTAAACACTACATCATTTTTTTTTTTATGTAAAATTTTATAACAACATAATTTTTAACACTCTCTTTCTGTCAGTTTGGGGAAATATGATTTTAGTGAATTGGTTCATTCAGCAAATTCATCTATATGAATCAATTCAGAACACTGAGTTCCTGCACATAAGCAGTGTTGTTAAAGCTAAAACTATTAAGGATCTTTTTCGTTAATTGAAATAAAGCTGAAATAAAACAACATATAATATATAATACAATACAATATAAATATTAGATAAAAAATTTGATGAAAATATATAGTTTACTATAATAATAAAGTGTATTACAGTATTCATAGTATACTATAATAATAAATATTATAGTAAATACATTTAATATTCGCCTCTGGCTTGCTTAGTTGGGGACACTTCATTTCCAGCGATACCGTTGACTTGATTGCAAAGATACTATTTAAACTGAGCTGGATGTTGACATCACTCAATTCAATGATGAACTGTCTTTAACTGAAAAATTTGTTTACTATTGTCATTTTGCATTATTGACACACTATTTTCCTAATTAATGCTGTTCAGTTGCTTTGACACAATCTGTATTGTTAAAAGCGCTATATAAATAAAGGTAAAGGTAAAATATTCAAAATAAATAAATGCTATAACACTGCACATAAGTCCTTTTGTAACATTTGCATTATTATTTAGTATGTATGTCTTCAAATTTAACACTATGACCCCACTCAAACTGCTTGTTGTTGCGCCAGAAAAATGCGTCTCTAAATAAAAAAGATATAATCTGATAGTTATGTATTTCAAAAATATATCACACCCTTATGGTATTTTGTTTATTTATTTATTTTTGCTTGTAGCTTAGCTAATTTCTTTTTCAAAAGAGTAGCTTGACTGTATTTTAAAAGAAAGCTTTAAATGTAGCTTCGCTGACACTGGTAGCGTAATATATAAACACAGACAAACACACACATACAAACAGCAGCCAGACACCCCGCAGTCATCGCCCGCAACACCCACACATCACAACACACACATATGAACCGCTTTCACTGCCAGGACTGCCATAAGTTGGTTCAGTACTTGCACAAACAGAGGAATGGTCTGCATGCTGGCGATCTCTCCTCGGTTGAAGGGATCTCTGGCCAGTATATGCAAAGCGCCCGTACAGCCTTCCACGATCTCCTCCATTCGCACGCCATCCTGTGAAAAAAAAAGAAAAGAGTGAAAGTGAGAAGAGAACATTAACTCTAATGCTAAAGGGACCTGGTCCATGCCAGATACGGGGACCTTGATGCTTATTGGATTATATTTTGTCCTCCCTTTGAGGGCTTCTGCCTATATGTGAGGGTGAATAAAGAGGATATATGAAAAATAAATGCACAGGTATAAAAAGCTCCAAACGCACCTGATAGGTCTGCTGGGCCCCTGAGCCGTGTCTTTGAGTTTCCTGATGAGCTTTCAATAGCAGGTTGACCAGTCGAGGGATTGTCCCAGATTCTCTCAGTAGCGCCTGATTGGCCGGACACAGGGCCAAGTTACGAATCAAACCCACTGTGGCCTATAGTGCGAAAAATGCATATAATTAATTACTGTTTAGAACAATTTCAGTTATTTGTTTGAATTTTCTTATTGCTTTCTTATGCTCATCAATGGATTAATGCAATGGTTTCCAAAGTAAATAAAAATTGCTCTAAATAAAAAAAAAATCATTTGAATATAATTTCAATAAACACACAAATAAATAAATAAATAGCTCTGAAAAATAGAAATAAATAGCTCAGATATTTTGGTTTTGGAAGAAGTTGATGTGAAATCTGATGAGTTTATATTGAAATAATATTTAAATATCAAATTTTTTCTTAAAATACCTAAAACAGAGAAAATACATTTAAATAAAAAAAGAGAAACCAAAATAAATAATAATAATAAAAAAAAAAAAACAGTTTCAATTTACAAACAAACAAACAAGCAAACAATAAATGAGAAAAAAAAAAGCTCAGATAATTTGGCTTTGGAACAATTTGATGTGAAATTCAATGAGTTCATATTGAAATTCACTATTTTGATTGCAAAATTAATACAAAATTGTTCTAAATAAAAGTTGTCATCATATAATTTAAATATAAATAAAATATAAATAAAATGGAGAAAACAAATAAATAAACAAACAAACAAACAATAAATGGGATAGATTAGCTCAGATAAGTTGGTTCTGGAAGAATTTGATGTGAAATTGGGTGAGTTTATATTGAAATGAATTGAGTTTATATATTAAATATCATATAAATATCACCTTTAGCTGATGTTTTTTCTTAAAATGCCTAAAACAGAGTAAGTAAGTAAATACATACATTGAAATAGAATAGCTCAGATAATCTGGAAGAATTTAATGAGAAATTTTATATTGAGATGCGTGCTTTAGATTGTCTCTGTATCTTGGCGAAGCCGAGCACATTGAGCTCCAAACATTTCCTGCCCTATGAATCTTATTGTGGCCTATGAAAAAACAATTTGAAAAAGATCTCCTTTGTGATTTTTCTTAGTGATGGATTTAGCTAAATTCTCTTTAACACAATGAACCGTGCCCCACTTTTGTAGCGCCGTACCTTTTCAAAAAGACATAATCTTAACCTAAACTCATTTGTTGTAAATTCATCATTGTGCAGCTCCATTGTAAGTCCATTCCTCAAACCTTTCATCATCTTTAACAACTGACTCACTCTTGTAAATCCCAAAGTGCTGACTGTCGACTGTCGAAACCCAGGAGACATTAACATGATGGCAACCGAGCAACGTTACTTGCAGCAATAATGCTTTTTTAATTAAAAATCTGAGCTGAATATAAAGTTTAGGTTGATGTAAGACTGAATGCAACCTCAAATGTTTATGGATGCATCAATGCACATGTGAGTCTTTGTCGGTGAAATCACCTGTATATCACTCCACGATATAGATCAGAGAAATGTCATGCATGTATGTGAAGTGTTTGTCATTTTACTTCTGCCTAACCATCTGCGCACAAAGAGCCTTGCGTAAATGCTTAATTTCAGCCTCCTTCATCACGCATCATTAGTCAACAATGTTCCTCTGCTGATTAGATAACGCTGGCTGATAGTGCAGATCTCCGCAGGGTGGGACGGCAAGCCATGTCAAGCGCCGAAAACGCCTGCAAATAAAGATGATGCAATACATTCCAGACATTGGGCTCTCATGTGTGTTGCATTAGTGATCTGTCTTCTCCACCCCGCCTGGGTGCAAACCAAGCCATCAGCCAAACTGAGGTCCAACTGTAGTACATAAGGTCTGCATGAATTTCATTTGTGAAACTGTTGAACTGTTTTCTGGTTTCTATATAGGAGCCATTATAAAATAAATAGTTCTGGCTCTAAATGAACCATGTCCAAATCAGTAATAAAATGCATAAAATTGGGCCATACTACTACAATAATTAGGCTACAACTATATTACTAGGAAAAATATTCATTAATTTGGTTTTATAAGAATTTTAGGAGAAAGTTCATATTGAGCAATTCTGAGCACAGTTAGAGATGTTGTTGAGAGAAAAATATGAGAAGCAATGTGCAAAAAAGAAAAAGTGCAAAAAATGCATATAATTTACTGTTCATAACATTTTCACGAACCTAGTTGTTAATGTATTTTTTATGTGTTGTTATTTCTTATTCTCACAAATGGATTAATGCAATGTTTATAAAGTAAATAAAATGTACTCTAAATTAAAACATAAAATAAAATAAAATAAATGGTAAAGAATAGCTTAGACATTTTGGTTTTAGAAGAATTTGATGAGAAATTTATATTGAGATGTGTGAGGCATTGTTAAGATAAATATGAGAAGCAAATATAAAGATAAAAGTTAAAAAAGATAAAGATAAAAAATCAAATAAAAAAAATACTCTCCTATTGCTTTCAAAATAAATATTTCAATATCATGTTTATCTGATGTTTTTCCTAAAATGCCTTTAGAGAAAATGAATGTGACGAGTGAGGCGGGGCCGAGAGCCATGGGAACGGAGCGAGGCCAGTGGAGTTAATGATAATGAGTGACACCTGCGCCACTCACCGGTCTCGAGTCCCACGGAGGAGCTCCGGAAGGATAAAATGAGGAGTAACGACAGTAAAGGACGAGAGAGGACCAGGCCTGGACTTTATTTTGTGTTTTGTGTGCGTCAGTCGTTTGTGAGGAGCTGCCGCTTTACTTTCATTTTGTGTTTGTTTTATTATTCCCGCCACCTTCTTCCCGTGACTACGAACGTTTGTTACATTGGTGCCGAAGCCCGGGAGGAAGGAGGGACACGCTGCCAGAGAGCCCACGCTGCTAAGGGGGGTCGCGGTGCTGAGGAGATCGGGCAGCAGGAAGCAGCAGAGACCGCCAGTGGCTGCCCGAGGCGGTGGTGCTGGAACGATGGAAGACGAAGTGTGACGGAGAGCTCGCTGCCACGCTCCTGGGTCGAGGAGGGGTGGCTGCCGTCCGAGAGGGAGCGGAGGAGTCGGCGCCGTTCGACTGGAGGCCGGAGCCTGCAGCCGTCCGCCATGATTGGGGAGGAGCAGAGAACGGGGGACTCGCTGTCGGCTGCCCTCGACCGGAGGAGCCATTGCCGTCCGCCAGGAGGCGGAGGTGTATAGAGCCGTCCACCAAAGATGTCCAGTACCATCGCATGGCACCGCGAGTGAGAGACTCTCAGCTGGTTGATGACCAAGCGGCAGTATGTCCGGGAACCGGACCGAGAATTGTTTTTCTTTTCCTCTCTCCCCTCTCTCTCTCCTCATCCTTCCGTCTCCTTTTCTCTCGCCTCTTCTGTCTGTCCTTACCCCCAGGTATGCCGCAGCCGCCGTGATCGGCTCCCCCCAGAGAGGGGGGAGGGGCGAGAGCGCAGTCTTGGGAGTACCACCCGGCCTGCGAGGGGCGATGGGGGGTATGTGACGAGTGGGGCGGGGCCGAGAGCTGTGGGAACGGAGCACGGAGGAGCTCCGGAAGGATAAAAGAAGGAGCGACGACAGTGAAGGACGAGAAAGGACCAGGCCTAGATTTTATGTTGTTGTTTTATGTGGCAGTCGTCCGTGAAGGGCTGCTGCTTTTACATTCATTTTGTGTTCGTTCATTTGTTTATTAAAGTTTTATGTTTAAATGTTCGCCGGTTCCTGCCTCCTTCTTCCCGATCTATGAACGTTGTTTCTGTCTGTCCTTACCCCCAGGTATGCCGCAGCCGCCGTGATCGGCTCCCCCCAGAGAGGGGGGAGGGGCGAGAGCGCAGTCTTGGGAGTACCACCCGGCCTGCGAGGGGCGATGGGGGGTATGTGACGAGTGGGGCGGGGCCGAGAGCTGTGGGAACGGAGCACGGAGGAGCTCCGGAAGGATAAAAGAAGGAGCGACGACAGTGAAGGACGAGAAAGGACCAGGCCTAGATTTTATGTTGTTGTTTTATGTGGCAGTCGTCCGTGAAGGGCTGCTGCTTTTACATTCATTTTGTGTTCGTTCATTTGTTTATTAAAGTTTTATGTTTAAATGTTCGCCGGTTCCCGCCTCCTTCTTCCCGATCTACAAACTCTGTTACACTGTGCATGTAAGTATTTGTAAGTATTTGTTATATATGAGTCACATTTAAGAGCATGTCTGTGAAATGCAGTGGTTTTCAAAACTGTCCTGGAGCAGCAGCACTGTAATGACAGTCGGCAGCATGTTTAGTAGCTACTGTCCCTTTAAGAGCTGCACGCGTTTCTCTCTCAACTGTTTACATTCAGTTTAGACATAACCAACTGTGTTTATATGTAAACCTTGTGTGTGTTTGACAGTATTAAGCCTCGTACACACCGGGACGATTATCGCGCGCGCTTATCGCTGACGTTTTTTGACGTGTCTTTTGTGCTCATACCCAAGTGATTTTCGCTGGCGATGAGCCGAGTGAACGTGCAAATTCCCTCCCTGACATTAGATGGCATCTAAATAATAGGATTTAGACACATCGAATCCCATTTGATCTGCAATTCCTCTCCATAACAACTCCCTCTTATCAAGATTTTTGTAGTCGCTGTCACGTTTGTCATAAAGCCCTTTGTGTTCAGACACCAATGAGACCAGCAGCTCTACATTCATCTTGCCTCGATGCATCTTCTTGGTCTACTTACTTCCTCTTCGTCGTTAGGTATCAATGTGTGCTCGGCAAGACCGTTTTGTGCTTGAGCGCCACCAAGTTGTGTTTTACTGTAACTTCAGCAGCTCCAGGCTCGTGAACAAAAGCGCCAATGTCATTGGCCGGCCAGTTTTTAACACGGCGCATCAAACCAAAAAAACGAGCCTGAGGCATAAAAAATGATGCTTTTACGCGTCGGTGTGCACACTCACATTGGCGCCCTTTGTTTAGTCACAAGGCATTAAACATTGGCGATAATCGCGCACGATATTCGTCCAGGTGTGAACAAGCCTTAACACACCCGATTCAACTCGTCAGCTCATTAGTAGAGACTTTAAGAGCTGAAGTGGGTCAGAAAAGGTAAAGAGTTGTGAGAAAATACGATGCGTGTCAGATCCGTGTCATGTTCAGCAGCGGCAGCTCTTAAAGCAGCCAAAATATCCTAATAACCAGCTGCTGTGATGTCTGTTCATCAAATAACAAAAGAAAAAAAAAAGAAATCCATAACTTTTGTAGCTTTAATGATTCATCTATATTTAATTTAGAATTTAGTGTTTGATCAACTTTATCAATTTCTGTGTATTTCCCACTTGCTGAAGGGCACAGGTAAATATATGACATTTATTATAATGGGTTTATGTGAAGATTGTTTTAAGTTCATTTAAATTAGAAGTAATTTTTTTAAGTCTAATAAATGTTCAAATTGATAGTTCTCAATTATACTGTAATGTTGAATGGCTACAGTCAATGGTTAAATATTAGAAAAAAAAAAAAATTTCCTAGAGACATCAGTAGTGTTCGTATCAGTGATACTCGCCTTCAGTCATAAAAAGAGGCCATTAAACAAATATTAAAAAATACTATCTTTATGTTGTTTCTTCATTAACTTGAAGATTGAATGTGAAATTATTCCAATATAAAAATATATTGAATAACTTGTTAGGTGGGATTAATCGCAATTAATCGTGATTAATTTGAGAAAAAATGTGCAATTAATTTGTTTATTTTTTTAATCAATTGACAGCACTAGAAAAAAAAAATTCTTCGTAAAATCTATCTCTCGTGGTTTACTGCATTATTTAAAGGTTCACTCAGTATTTTCCACATTTAAAATGTTTTACTGCTAAAAAATATCTTTGACTATTATTTAAATTTGTTTGATGATCTGAAACATTAAAGTGTGACAAACATGCAAAAAAATAAGAAATCAGGAAGGGGGCCAACACTTTTTCACACCACTTTACATGCATATGAGATTGAAGTAATATCAGTAGCCTAATAAAAGCAATTTGATTTTTAGACAGACCTGTTGAGATCACATTAGCAGCTTAATACTTCTCACTTCTCACATCATCTTGTTAATATACCTTTTATTGGACACTTTCGTTCAAGCAATACATTAATGCCTGACTTCATTTCAACAACGGCAATGATAGTGAAAATGTAAAAACTCGGCAGTGTGATGCTGTCAATATAAGTCTAAATGCACTACTATATTTGTCAGCTCAAAATCAACACAAACAAATCACTGAGTGAAACACAGTGGAGAGCAACACACAAAACACCTGAGTACATAACCAATGCAAATGCTTATATTCTCAAGATTTCCTATTCAATCAGGTTGGTTCTGTTGGGAATCTCCGCATGCAGACTGTGAGTGAAAATAAAAGCCTGGCATTCTTGTTCTTCTGGATCAATACACACATGCCGAACAGATCACAGCACACACACACACACAGGTTTCTGCTCCAATGGTCTGATACGATTAAGTGGGAGATCATGCGTGCCGGGAGCCCGTGCCCACAGACAGACAATCAGAGTCCAGCCCACCACAAATCAGAGAGCCGAGGACAGCCAATTACATCCACCATGACCTTCCTGATTTCCCCAAGCTTCAAGGGCTTTGACTAGCATGGATGCATTGACAAGATAAAACAATTGGTTGGTTACTGCATGTGATGGTTATTTTAGAAGTGCAAAGGAAAACTTACTATCTGCAATATTTAATTTTTATATACAAATATTAAGGACAAATGTTTGGAATGTAATATACTACCGTTTAAAAGTTTGGGGTTGGTAAAAAAAAAAAGATGTTATTGAAACAAATCTCTTATGCTCACCAAGGCTACATTTTTTTTGATCAAATGTATAGTAAAAACAGTAAAATTGTGAAATAGTATTACAATTTAAAATAACTGTTATCTATTTGAATATATTTTAAAATGTAATTTATTCCTGTGATGGAAAAGCTGAATTTTCAGCATCATTACTCCAGTCTTCAGTCACATGATCCTTCAGAAATCATTCTAATATTCTGATTTGCTGTTCAAGACACATTTCATAATGTTATCAATGTTGAAAACAGTTGTGCTGTTTAATATTTTGGTGGACACTTTGATGACGTTTTCTGGATTCTTTGATGAATAGAAAGTTCAAAAGAACAGCTTTTATTCAAAATAAAAATCGCTTGTAACATTATAAATGTCTTTACTGTCACTTTTGATTCATTTAACGCATCCTTGCTGAATAAAAGTATTAATTTCCTAAAAAACAAAACATGAAGCTCAAAACTGGTTATTTCTGGACCTTTTGCAACACCAAACCAGGGTTATTATCATTAACTAAAACATTTTTGTTAATTGGAATAAAGCTGAAATAAAATAATATTATTATTTATTAACTTTATTTATTTATTATTTATTATCTTTATTTGACCCTCGAACTCTAGAATTTTCTATTCTATTTTAATTGTACTTTATCTATCTTATTTTTTATTAAAAAAAAACCCCATTAGCTTTCTATTTTTTCTATTCTATCTACTTGTTTTCTTTGTATGTGTGTTTTTATTTGTGTGTGTGTATATATATATATATATATACACACCTTGCTACGTGTACTGCGTTAGGCTAACCGAGACTTGTCATTTGCACTTATATATTGTTGCTCTTTTGTTAGTTTTGATTGCTTCTATAGTCCTCATTTTTAAGACACTTTGGATAAAAGCGTCTGCTAAATGACTAAATGTAAATGTAAAATAAAATAAAAATAATTATTAGATGAAAAACTATATCTGAAATTAAAGAATTTAAACTTACTTTAAAATACTTACAAATTAAAATAGTAATATTTAAAACAACAAAACCAAAAAATAAAAAACTAATAAAAATGACAAAAGCACATTACTAAAAATTGAACTAAAATTCAAATGAAAACTGAACGTACAAAAATAAAAGCTACTTTAAAATATTTATATTATAATTAATTAAATTAAAATATTAATAAAATACTAAAATAACACTGCATGTATGTATGTGTGTATACATATATATTTATATATATATTTAAGTTGCCTGAACACTCCCACACTCCCCCTGTCTGCCACTCCCCCAACACAGAGTCCCGCCCCAAATTTGCACCATTGGTAGAGCCATAATATTTGCATAAAGTTAAGTTCTACCAAACTTTATTGCATCACAAATGGTCTTCGTTGCTCAACTTTCCTTGAAAATCAGTGACTTCTGATGCCTTTTTTCTTCCAAAAAGCTATCAGTGTGAATGTCCTTTCTTATTTTGTCCTCATTTCCTCACCTTCATGCCATTCCATATAATTTTTCTTCTATATAACTTATATATAAATTATTTCAGGCATTCTGATACAAGGATTTACAGCTCTCAGTCTGTGTATGGCAGCGGTTCCTCGCATATGATACTTGAGGGCTCTTTTATTGTTCCAGCTAGTGTCCTCAAAATTACGCCGAAGCCCCAGAGGAGCGTAGGAGTGCCGCTCAATGACTAAGATGCGGCAGCAAATCAGCTTAACGCAAGAGGCAAGTCTCAGTGTTCTTCCACATCAAAGGCATGCAAGAACTGCCCCCAGACGATTCAAATCTGACCTTTAAATTTAAACGGCGGAGAGGACTTTCAAATTGGCAGCAATTCAGACACCCACATACACACAAAATAACACATACAGACCTTTACCACAGGCCAATAGTGCGGCTGGCCTAAGAGCTTGGTGATGGCGGGGATGCCGTAATGCAGACGCACTGCATTCTGGGCCAGCTCTGCGTCGGGGTGGCGGCTCGTGAGGTGACGCAGGGCACAGACGGCCGGCTCGGCCACGTCCTCCTTCTCTCCAGCCCGCAGCACGGCGTGAATGAGGGCCTCCACCCCACCGCTCTGAGTGACCAGGGCCTTGTTGCGCGCGTTGTTGCAGGTGAGGTTTGACAGGATGCCAGTAGCACAGGTCAGCATGTTAACGTCATCTGAGCCCAGCTGACTCACTAAGATCTGCAGGAGACCGTCCAGACCTTCCTGTGTGGAGATGAAACATTGAAAATTATTGTAATGTTTTTTTGAAAAAAGTCTCATGCTTATCAGTGTTATTTTAGTATGTGTGTGTGTGTGTGTATATATATATATATATATATATATATAT
>NW_015552624.1:528095-546137 GCF_001515605.1 Sinocyclocheilus anshuiensis | reverse complement strand
TATATATACACAGTATATTGTATTTTCCATTTTCATTTTTGTTAACATTTTTGTTGTATTTTTTGTCATTTTTTAATAGTTATTAGTTTTATTAGTTGTTTTTTATTAATTTATTTTGTCCATATAGTTTTTATTATTTTTTATTTCAGTTTTAGTTTGACTTATTTTAGTACATCAAGTTAAACTAAATGAAAAGGAGAAATGCTGCTTTGGCAACTAGCTGAAAACAAAGTTTCAGTTTCTTCTATTTTATTTTATTGCAGTTAATATTTATTAAGTAACAAAAATTATTATTATTTTTTTTTAATGTTTTTAGGTTTAGTTAACTATAATAATCCTGATGCTCACCAAGGTTGCCTTTAGTTGACGTAAAATGCAGTAAAAGTAGGAATACTGTGAAATATTATTATGATTTAAAATAACAGTTTTATATTTGAATCTATTTTAAAATGTAAATCATTCCTGTGATGGTAAAGCTGAATTTTCAGCATCATTACTCCAGTCTTCAGTGTCACATGATCATTTTAATATGCTCATTTGATATTTTTGAGAAAACCATGATCATTTTCTTCAGGATTCTTTAAAGAAAAGAAAGTTCAAACGAACAGCATTTATTTAGAAATAGAAATATTTTGTATCATTATAAATGTCTTTACTGTCACTTTTGATCAATTTAATGCATCATTGCTCAATAAAAGTATGAATTTCTAAAAAAAAAAAAAAAAAAGCTCCACTGGCAACATTTGTGATATAATGTTGATTACCACAAAAATTATTTTGTTGACATGCATATTGTTTACATCTTGTGGCTATACACATTTTCAACATTTACAAACTAGCCTCATTCACATCCATTGCAAGAGCCTCACTGTGATCCAGATTAATGCCTTTTTTAAAGGAAAAGAGGGACAAGTGGAATCATTTTTTGAGGTCATCAACATCAAGCCACAAATACTGTCGACTGAGTTTACCTTGTGCTGAACCCAGAATATTCATTTAACATTCATCTTTTTAATAGATCAAGATTCACATAAAAACACGACATTTCGAGAATCAGGCAGTCATAACCGCTAATTATCACAAATGTAAGACATGATAGAAGAGGAGGAGACTGAGATAAGAAACAAATGAAAGAGCAAAGGCAGTGGAAAAACGAGATGAGAATGAACGCGAGTTTGTGAAGGATTAGAGACGGACAGACGCTTAAATACACAAATTTAAATTCTACACACTTTCTGTGGGAGCAGGAGACACATCCACTAAAACAAATTTAATAATAAGGGTGAAAATGATAACCTGTTTATCATTAATTGTGCATTTTCTGGGCCACTGAATTCTGAGTAGCAGTGATGAGGGACAGATTGTGAGGAGGTGAGGAACAATTATGAAAACCACCAGTTGCCTGCACTATAAAACCATTAGAAAGTACAGAGGAAAAACTGTCAGACTACATGAAAGATGTTCAGAGGTTTTCAAGCTCTGGCTGCACTGCACATTTGATAACTGAATGCAATATTGAAAATGGTATTTTTATTTCATTTGTAAGCAAATATTCTAATTATCTGCTTTATAAACCCATTTCACGTTCAGTATAGATTCATGATTGACTGATAATCTGGATAATTTTTCTACATCCGGAAAACAATAACAAGGTAAAACACAAAAACGCAGCTTTTCCTTTCAAACAACAACTTTTGGGTGGTTGCTAGGATGTTCTGGGCAGTTGCTAGGCAGTAAATGGGATGTTCTGGGTGTTTTAGGTGTTTGCTAGGTGCTTTTCTGGGTGGATGCTAGGAAGTAGAGACCTGTGCGGGACGGATTTTTCAGTCCCGCTCCCGCCCGCGACATTCATGTTTTGTCCCGTTCCCGCCCGCATAAAAGTAATCTATATAGATTTTTTTTCAGTACATCGAAGAAATTTACATAAAATGGTTCTGTAATATCTCCTAAGCTCCACAACATACCAGCATAAACGCTCCCGATAAAATATTTGTTATTTAGGCTAAGCATCAACATTCACATTCACAAACCACTGTTATTTTTAACAGAAAAGCAAGCATGTGCTGCTGCGTGCATGGTTTGGCAAGGCAGAATGCCAGCAGCGCGCTTCCTTTATTATCACTAAAAGCTGACATCTGAGTTAATCGCGATCTCATAAAGCTCTGTTATATCACATCAAATACAGTGGGTACGGAAAGTATTCAGACCCCCTTCGTTTTTCTGTCAATATGGGGTGCTGTGTGTACATTAATGAGGAAAAAAAATTAACTTAAATCATTTTAGCAAATGGCTGCAATATAACAAAGAGTGAAAAATTGAAGGGGGTCTGAATACTTTCCGTACCCACTGTATATGCACAATGAATCTTTCACAGTGTCTATACTTCGTGTGTTAAAATGAGAGGATTCGTGAGCACGCAATTTCAGCACTGTGGTGAGTAGATTCTAACTTAATCTCTGATTGGCCATTGCGTTCCAGAAATCAACAGCTGAGTCTGTGATTGGCTACATTGCGCAACCTTTTAAACACGTGTTATAAATAGAAACTATGCCTAGCTTGCGCATGTCAATCATTTTAATGTTAATATTAGTTGTTCTTTTTGCTTTTGTGCAACAGATAAATAACAATTTATATGTTTTAAACACTTTATGTTTAGATAATTTCTATTTTGCGGGAGTCCCGCGAATAATTTTATTCTCCCGCATCCCGCACACACACGAGTCTCTTCCCACCTGCACCCGCACTCACCCATCAAGAGTTGTCCCGCGCCGCACCCTGTTACTTTGGGTCCCACGGGTGCAGGTCTCTACTAGGAAGTTAAAGTAATAGTTCACCCAAAGATGAGAATTTGCTGTTAATTTACTCACCCTCATGCCATCCAAGATGTAGGTGACTTTCCTCCTCAGAAGAACAGTAAAGAGGATTTTTAACTGAAACCGTGGTCCTTGGCGATTCATAAAATGCAAGTCAGCAGCTGCATGATTTTTGAGAATAAAAAAAACATATCAAGGAACACAAAATTAATGCCTGTGGCTCCTGATAATAAATTGAGGTCTTATGAAGCGAAACGATCGGTCTGTGCAAGAAACTGAACATTATTTACAACGTGATTACCTGTTTATACACAGCCTCAGGCAAACGGGAGAAATTTGATTCTTTTCCACAAACTGGCTCTTTCGGACAGTTTGTTTCTGGTTCAAATAATTGATTCTCCAGTATGTTTTGTAATCACACAATGATGTAATGTACACCCAATTATATTATTAAAGCACCCAATAATGATGTGAAACGTGGATGGATGTAAAAACTTTCCTTTTGCCCATTCATTCAGCGGCTCATCGGTCTTCAGTCTGAGTCTGATCTGTTTCCTCAGTTTTAGTGACTGTTGGAGGAAATGGAGCGCTGAATGACTTCTTTCATCATTGGATCATATATGCCGGTGTTTTGGCTCATTTCAACTCAGAGTGACTGTCAGGCATCCGAAGTGAGTTTTGACTGAGTAACTTGTAGATCTGTGCCGCTTGAATTTCAAGTTTCCGTTCAGTCCGATTTGGTGAACTGGTTCAACTAGTTCACCAAAAAGAACCGGTTCAAAAGAATGATTCGTTCGTGAACCGGACATCACTCCGGACTGTTTGCCTGAGGCTCTGGATTACAGGTAATAATGTTGTAAATAATGTTCAGTTTCTTGCACAGACTGATCATTTCTCTTCATAAGACCTCAATATATTGTCAGGAGCCACGGGTGTTCAGTGTTCCTTGATTTGCTTTTTTATTCTCAAAGCTGTTGACTTGCATTTTATGAATCACCAAAGACCAGAGTTTCAGCTAAAAAACATCTTTACTGTTTGACTCAAGAAAAAAAGTCACCTACATTTTGGAAATCCTGAGGGTGAGTAAAAATGTGAGCAAATTTTCATTTTTGAGTGAGCTACTCCTTTAAGTACAGTGCACCGTTGTAACAAACACATGGTCTACAGAGAGGAACAGCTCATTTTACCTGCTTGGTTGCAGCGTCAGAGAGATTCCTCAGGGTCCACAGGCAGTTCTGTGTCAGACGCTGACTCGAACCTGTGAGATGTTGGCTGAGAGCCTGCATACCTCCTGCCAAATGGAGAGAAAAAGGCTTAGAGTCCATATTTATTGGACTTAGCCACAAAAAAAAGGAAGAAAGGACAAAATTATCCAGCTACACAACCTGCTCTAAAAAGAAGGCGGCTGTATTTCTCCATGGATTAGGCATTGTCTGCCAAGGAGAGAGAAATGTCTTTTGGAGTCTGTGAAGATAAACTAAAAGCCACATGGCTTAGGAAGATAAAAAGAGGGAAGGAGATTAGGAGACATCCTTGAAAACAGCTTCTCATCCAGTGTTGTAACTACACGATCCTCAGCGCTTTCTCAAGCGAGTGTCGAAACGTCATATGGGAAGAGGACATAGTCACGCCATAACTGTGAAGACTTTTATGAGATCAGCTCTGGCAGGCACGATAGAGTGAGATATTTGAGTCCCGCAACCTTTGTCGTTGTATTTCTAAGTATTAATTCGCTGAAAGGTCAGCGTTAATAAGGTAAAACCCATACAGTGACTGCCGTGAAACAAGTGCTGACAGGCGGGTTTGATAAAGGTGGGTTTTTACATAAACTGCATCTGTAATATTAGTTTTAATGGAAAATCTACTTGAGTTGAATTCAATGGCTAAACCCTGTATTGTTGGGACTCTAATATAGCGGGTTTAACACACATGCGGCTAGTATGTTGAGTCATAGTGCCAATGTGGATGATGCAGATTCAAGTTTGGCTTGTAACATGTCCCGATCCCATTTCCCTTCTCTCCTTAAAAAAAATGTGGCACTCTCCACTGTCTTTGATGGTCATAAAAACCAGTCATGGAACAGTAATAAAAAGAAAAATAATAGTGATTTTCTGGTGATTCCTGGTCATGCTGTGCAAAGGAGCTCAGAAAGCTGAATCATCCATTGATTTGCATTCAAATCTCAGGGGTTTTTTTCAAAACAGTTGGGTTAGTTGTATTTTTTGTTCAAAATAAATGCAGCCTTGGTGAGCATAAGGGCGTGTTCACACTTGGCGTCTTTTTTTAAGCTGCCAGCGTTTGTTTTACATTATAATCCTATGGAGTAAATCGTGTTTTCAAAAAAGTCCTGAGCACTTTTTTAAATGCCACCGCTGGCATCTTTTTCTGCAGCTCAGAGCGTCTTTTCAAGTTGAAAAAAGTTTAACTTTTCTGAAAAAAACGCCCTACGTCAAGCGCCTTTTTGACAGCTGACCAATGACAAGCGAGTAGCGAGACCTGTCGTTTCCATAACAACAAGAACAAGAAAAAATGGAGAAGGTGCCGGTAGATAAACTGATCGTACTAGTTTCGGAGCACAAGGAGTTATATGATATGAGCACTAAATATTTAGTATAATAATAATGTTTTAATGTTTAGTCTAAAATATGCCGCAAACCGTGCATCATCCAACCGGAGCTCCTGGACTAAATTGTTGTAAGCACCATACTGGTTCCTTCCCCGTATAATGTTGTGCACCCACAAACGTCATTGTAAACCGACATTCTCTTCCCTGTTAACTTCAAAAGCCAACGCAAGAGCCAATTTCCTTTTTCTCAACATTTTTGCACCACACAGCGCTAGATTACTGTTGCAGCTGTTGCTATAGCAACAAAAGACGCCCTCGGCTGCTATTTGTAACAGAAACGCTGCCAGCTTTTTTTTTTCACAAAAAAAAACGCCCATTGACAACCATGTCAACTTTTTCTTGTCCAAAAAGACGCCAAGTGTGAACATAGCCTAAGAGACATTAAAAACATTAAAAAATCTTACCAACCCCAAAGTTTTAAAGGGTAGAGTATAATTGTTCAAATATTTTTTTCTCTCTTTCTTTTTTAAATAGTAGAATTGTTACACAACAAACAAATGGAAATCATCCGCAGCAATCTCAGAAATACTTAATAATGTAATAATCACTAATGACTGTAAAAGTCAAGCAAATTCGTTCATCAAAAAGTGAGGAAAAATATGCAAAAAGCCCCCAACACCCTCAGACAAAAACCCAGACAAAATCTGAAGCAGAAAAAAAAGAGATGGAGATTGTGATATTACAGGGAAATTATACAATAATGCCCAAGAGAGCAGTCCTTGGGAATGAAAGAAAAGATATAAGAATATTCCTCTAGGGTCTGGGAATAAAAAAATACATAAAAGTGAAACAAAGGGGAAGAGTGTTAAAGGGGTCATATGATGCTGCTAAAAAGAACATTATTGACGTAGACATGTGGGGGCGTGTTAGAACGAGCCGTTTTAGGTAGGCGTGGTTAACTCTTAACTTTTATAAAGAATATCTCTTTGGATTTGAGACTTTAGTCTTTGCAACTTTACAGATCTTCTTTATGCACCAAGAGCTTGTAACACTCCAAAGAGAAAGGAAAAATTGAAATCGCATCATATGACCCCTTTAAATGAAGAACGTAACGCACACATTTACTCACCAGCGTCAACAATAGCCGGCTTGCTGCTTGGACAGACAGAAAGCACCTTCAGGACTCTGCTGGTGGTCCATAGGAGCTTCTCATAGTTGTAGTTTCTCATAATGAACACCAAACTTTCTGGCCCAGCATTTGCCAGGATGATCAACTGTAAAGAGAGAAAAACCACACAGATTAAGGCCAAAAATATACTTTAAGTGAAATCAGTCTCTAAGGCAATGCATTCTCAGTGATTATACGACACCTTGCTTTCCTGATTGCCGTAAGACAGCAGCTGCAGGCAGTCTGTGGTGATGGCCAGGAACTTGGGGTTGGTCTTTTTCAGAAGAGGGACCATCCTTTGCAGTCCATCGGCCAGACGCACTGCCATCTTGGCTCCCTCCTGGTGCAGTAACAGGTTGTGTAACGTGGTAATGGCGTAGAACAGCACTGACTCCATAGGGGAACTGAAGAAAGAATAAAATATTTATAACATTTTCAAATCATAATGCCCAGAAGAACCACTAAATAGGATGATCCCCTTGTGCTGCATATTTACATGTATACAGACATTCTTATATTGTGTAATAGTAAGCATGATATTAAAAAGTTACAAATGTAATTGTTTCCACAATTTAATGCTTTCATACTTTGTTGCACAACAACAAGTTATTCAAATATTATCTGAAAAATATTTACTGTCTATTAAATTAATTATGTATCTTTTTTCTAGTCAATACAAGAATAAAAAAGGTGAAACACAAAAACGGTTGGAAAATAAGATGAACATTATTAATAATACACAATACATGTATACTACCTATTGTTATTCATTTTTAATAAATAAGATTTCTTATTAAACTAAATGAAATATCAAACATATTATATTATAGTACATATAATAGAATAGAACAGAACAGAACAGAATAGTATAGAACAGAATAAAGATGAACATTATTATTATTACAATTCTGATTATTATTAATGATTGAATATTATATAAAATAAATCAAATACTATTCATTATTCAAATAAATAATAATAAACAAATATCTAAATTATATATTGTTATTATAGATATTAGAATATAATACATTTCAATAATTTATATAAAACTATTAACAATTATTGCTTTTGATTTACTGTCAAAATGCATTTGTTAATATTCTTTGCATAGAATATTCCTCTGAGCTCTAGTATCACGGACCTCAATTTGAAAATTTAATAGACAAGATGAAAAGTATTAAATTATTTACTTTTTACATTTACTATTACAGTTACAGCATAAATTAGACTTCTCGATTAGAGAAAAACAGATAGTCCTGCCACCGTTTATCAGTATAACAAACAACAAAGAACGAACAACGTTTGTTATCAGGATGCAACGTTTTCACAGAGCTACAGACAAACCAGTCTACAAATGGCTTACTTACAGTTGTCTGTGCATATTAAACTAGAACATAAAAGAGTGTTTTCACGAGATGGTCCTCACAGCAGAACACAAGATCCAGGGGGCGTGGCTGGATCCAGATCCAACTCCTCCCACCTTACATATACCTAAACCTACACGTCTCCACCCCCGGTTTCCTAAACCCACCCATCTCCACCCCTAAACCTACCAATCTCCCAAAGCTCCACCCCTAAACCTACCAATCTCCACCCCCTAGATGTTGATCCAACCACGCCCCCTGGATCTTGTGTTCTGCAGTGAGGGGCTACTGGTTTTCACACCAGAAAAATGACACACACCACCTTTAAAGATCTAGACTGCAATCAAGTGGTTGCATGCAGCACTCTTTAAGATATCATCCTTGAGCAAGACATTTAACTATAGACTGCAGCAAGCAGACTGTCCCTGTAACTTAATATGGTGATACCATGTCAAAGTTGCAGCGGCCCTGGTTGCACGGTCATAAAGATCCTGCTCTACTCTATTATCTCAACATCTGCCGCAAATTGGCTTTCTGACAGAGCAAATTTCCCATCAGAGTCCAAATATATCTCTAAAATACAGCTCTGCTATAGCCCTCATTGCAGTGTAGTGGACGCTTCCACATACAGAAAATGGACACACTCTCCTGCTTTAGCATTGCTTAGTCACAGCGTTCATCAAAATGCACCAGAGGTTAGGAGATAAAGTGAGCACAAATTAATGTGCACCACAATGAGAGAAGAGCACGATGCACGATGTGCAAAGAAAACGCCAGGCTGACCAGACCAGTAACGGAAGGATTATGGCTTCCCTGCTGACCATCATAAAACCAGCATGAATTTCCATGCCGGTCCAGGCTGGTTAGTGCTGGTTTGGTGATGATCTAGCACGGTCCGTCTAAGGGTTCTCTTAGGAACTGCAGCATCCATCAAATGTTTGCCACTGTTCAACCAAAACCATTTGTCTGTCCATGTACAGTCAAGGGACTAATTAAAACATGAAATCATTAGACCGGCAAGGCATCTGTCATTCATCATTTATCTAATATTACAGATACAGAAGTCAACACTGGATATCTGCATTTTCAGAGATGGCTGATATACTGTAGATAAAAATTTTATATTTATTTCTCTGCCATGGTTTTAATATTTAACATTTTACATAAAAATATCATTTGGACCAAGCAGTGATTTTTACAAAGTAGATATTTAATGCAAAAATCTAGTTAAAATAGTCAAAACAAGTTTTACAATTACTGTTTTCTTATAAGAATATTTAATCTTTTTTCGTTACATTTCTAATTTATTTCTATATTTTTTCTTTCATTTATTTATTTAAACATGTTTATTTTAATAAAAATAATTTAGGCACTCTAGACAGGAAGTAACACAAAAGTCCAAACACAAGACAGGAGACCATGGGCAAGATCATGACAGAGGCCCCCCTTAGGAGCGTATTCCAGACTCTCCAAAATAAACACACTTAAATCCAGGAGGGAGGTGGAGTGGAGGCGGAACAGGGGGAGGGATGGAGGGACAGGACGGGGTGGAGCAGAAGACCACGACAGCAGAGTAGACGGGATCGAAGACCCCCACGAAGGAGCGGATGACCAGGGTAGAGTCCAGACCGCAGCCATGATGGAGGCCCACGGTGGAGTTGATGGAGGGAGGAGCCATGGTGGAAGAAGGGCTGTGTCCACCAGGGACCCGACTGACGGTGGAAGAGGAGCCCAGGGCAGAGACGGAGAGCCGCAGAGCCAAGGCGACACTGAGGATCTGGAGGGCCATGACGGAGCTGACGGCTCAGGCGACAGAGGCGCAAGTGAGGATCCGGAAGACCACGGTGGAGCCGGAGTGACAAAGGACCAAGGTGGAGCTGAGGGGAGGGAGGAGTCCAACGGAGCCAGAGGGATGAAGGGACGAGGCATAGCCGGAGGAGTGTAGTCCCGAAGCGTAGGCAGGTGGACGACCGACCAAGGCGGAGCCGGAAGGACGAGGGAGCCTGGCGGAGCTGGTGGGCTGACGGGCCACGGTGGAGACGAGGGAGCCAGGAGCTAAGGTGGAGCCGATGGGTCGAAGGGCTGAAGTGGAGTCCAGGTCTTGGAGGCTGAAGGCGAAGACCGGGGATCCCCCAACCATGATGTAGCTGGAGACTGGAAGTCCCGCAGCGAATACACACAGCATACTTCCCACAGAGGAGGAGCTGAGGGACAGACAGGGAACAGCGGAGACAGAGCTGAGGGGCTAGCTGGCAGAGACAGAGGTGGAGGGAGTGGGAGGCTGGGTGGTTCCTTTTTAGAAAACAGTTTAGGGATAGGAAACACAGAGAGTTCGTGAACGGCCTCCTTGACTGTGACTGGACAGGCAGAACGTTTATTAACAGCCTCCTTGGCGATAACAGGACAGACAGAGAGTTCATAAATGGCCTCCTTGGCTGTGGCTGGGCAGGCAGAGAGTTCATAAACAGCCTCCTTGGCTATAACATAACACACAGAGAGTTCATAACTGGGCGCCGCCACCACCACGCAAGGAGCTGAAGCAAGCTCCGCCACCTCTGGAGGTTCTGCAGCATCAGCCACCACCTTTGGAGATCCTGGAGCGAGCAGCGCCGCCTCTGGAGGTTCTGCAGCCTCAACCACCACCTGGAGATCCTTCAGCGACTGCCATCGGCTCTGGAGTTTCGGCGGTAGTGTGTGCAGCCCAAACACACCATAAAGCCATCCCCCATATAGGAAGTGCTGTAGACATGGGGATTACTTCTGGGACAGAAGGGCTTGAGAGCGTTGGTTTAGTGGTAGCGTCCCTCTCAACCTCCCCTACTGCAAAGGGGGATTCACAAAACTGCAGGACAAATTCAATAAACTGTGCCAGGGTCCAGCTGGGGTCTTCTTCTGGTAAGTTTAGACTAATATTTGGATCAAAGCCACTCCATAAACAGTCTTTTACCATAGCCTCATCACCAGGCATAAGGTGGCTATACAAAAGGAACTCCTCCACATAGCATTCAATGGGTCGGACCATTGTGAAAAATGGTGCAGAGCACACTTACGGGGTCGCAAAACACTCCTGCTAGATCCATAATGTGGTCAGTTGTTCTGTAACGTTGTAGAGACGAGATGAGGCAAACAGAGGTGAGGATCTACGTGCAGGAGTTTAATAAAAATTCAGGAACCAACAAGTAATCCAACATATGTAAAACAAGGAACTCAGACAAGGGCAGGGAGCAACCATCACAGACATTCAACAACTGACAAAGACTAACTGAAACACTGGGCTATTTGCAAACAGGATAACAAAGTAACAAGGTAACAAGACACACCTGGGAAAGGAACCAAGACAACCAAAGAAACAATAGGACTACAAGTTGACTACAAATGGCACTCTAGACAGGAAGTAACACAAAAGTCCAAACACAAGACAGGGGACCACGGGCAAGATAATGACAATATAATTGCTTTAATATATTCGTTATATTAATTACATTTATTATATATTTAATATTGATTGATACAATCAATTATTATGTCATTACATTATCTATTATGCAGTCAATAAAACACAAAACACATTTGGTATTTGCTATTATATGTTTGTTAATTTTTTAAATTTTATTTTAAATTTAGTTTATTTTATTTTTTTATTTTATATATTATTATATAATATATTATTTTAGTTTATTTTAGTATTTTATGTTTGCTTGTTTTTTTTATGTCTATTTAGTTTTCATTCATTTTTATTTTAGTTTTAGGTTTTAGTACTTCAGATAAACTAAAATAAATATGCCCTAGCAATTAGCTGAAATAAAATAAGTTTAAGATTTTTATGTTATATTTCAGTTAATGTTTATTTTTTTTTAAGTAATGTTTTATTTTCGAGTTTTAGTTTTATTTAACGCTAATAACCATGACAGCTTTTGAGAGACATTCTGTTGTGTTACACCCACATGCCGATCAAGTGCACACATTACAGAAGTAAAAGGCTATGCACAAACTCCTCAGACACACACTGACCTGAGCATGCGCACTAGTGCAGGGATGCCGCCCGATTTGAAGATAGCTAGCAGGCCCTCGCGCTGGTGCGAGAGACTGTGCAGGACACTGGCAGCGCAGCGTGCCGTCTCCAGGTCTCCGGTGTTCTGCATGGCCCTCACCACAGCCGACACCATCTGAGGAGACTGCATGAGCACACAGCGAGACGCCTCCTTCCGAGTAAGCTGGTTCACAATCAGTGCTGCCTTATTCACCACCACCTGCAATGGTAAAAGAAAAAAAATTCAGACATCTTGCATGTCAAAAAAACTTTTATGTGCAGCAATTCTGGTATATAGCAGTATGATATGACATAACAGCAATATAGCATATCCTATCTGTCTAATCATATGCAGTTTATTTAATAGTTTACCTAAAATTTTTAATTTGCTGAAAATTTACTTACCTTCAGGCCACCCATTATGTAAATTAGTTTATTTCTTTATGGGAACAGATTTGGAGAAATTTTGCAATACATCACTTGCTCAGCAATGGATCCTCTGCAGTGAATGGGTGCCGTCACAATGAGAGTCAAGAAAGCAATATCATAATAGACGACAGAAGCAACCGTTTGAAGTTAAAAAATGTCATAATGATGGATTTGTTTCTTACATACATTCGCTTCACAAGATGTTAATTGATGGACTGGAGTGGTGTGGATTACTTGTGGATTATTGTGATGTTTTTATCAGCTGTTTGGACTCGCATTCTGACGGCACCCATTCACTGCAGAGGATCCACTTGAGAGCAAGTGATGGAATGCTAAATTTCTCCAAATCTGTTCTGATGAAGAAACAAACTCATTGACATCTTGGATGGCCTGAGGATATATTAGAGAAAATATTCAGTAAATTATCATTTTTGGACGAACTATTCCTTTAAGGAACCATATTTTACAATTGGTGACCCATCACAGAATTAAAATTGCTCAACGTATATATAATTGGAAAATGTGTTATCGAAATAAGAAACTGTAAAGTGTTAATATGCAGACAAAATTCAAAAATATGCAAAATTATTCACATGGCATGAATAGAAAAATTGAGAATTTTTCTATATGGTTTCTAATATCTAAATGTTTTTAGACTTTCAATGGTTGCATGCTCTCGGCAGCCAGTAATTGAACTTGGAAAATAGATCATATCCTAAAGTTGTTTTTCACATCACATCGCAGCACATTTCAGTCCTTTATTTCACTTTATTCCCCCTTTCTCCTTCCACATTTCTAGTTCGTCCTGTGAGATTATTTCCTATCTTGCAGAAGGAAAAGGGTAATGGAAAGATGCATCTCATATTATCACATGCACTGTCCGTCTTATTCTCAGAGAATGACAGCTACTAAGTCAAAACTTTTGTAATTTTACTACAGATCATTTAAGATATCAGCTGATGTGGGATACCAACAGAACAAAAGCTAAAGCTTTTTGCAAAACTGTGATGTTTTATCACTGCTCCTGTTCGGTTTATCCACAAATTGGTCTTTGTTTTTAATGAAAAAGGTTTACTGTGATAATTGTATGTATATTTTCATTTGTACGGATCTTCATTGTACCTGGTCCTCGTCGGCCAGCAGTTTGGTGAGCTCTGGTATGGCCCGTGTGGCCAGGTCAGCGTCATCCTGATAGTTGA
This sequence comes from Sinocyclocheilus anshuiensis, assembly GCF_001515605.1. Taxonomy (NCBI): domain Eukaryota; kingdom Metazoa; phylum Chordata; class Actinopteri; order Cypriniformes; family Cyprinidae; genus Sinocyclocheilus; species Sinocyclocheilus anshuiensis. The sequence goes on along the minus strand of NW_015552624.1, from coordinate 532,565 downwards.
TGAGATGAACGATGGCTGTTTTGAGGAGCTGCGAGGGCTCGGCCAATCTCTGCACATTGGTGGGCTGGTCTGGATTGCTCTGCGCGGTGAGCACCGTCTCTCCCTCCACTATTGTCTCGGGGAACATGGCCACACGTACTCTCTGGGCTCGAGTTAGACTGTACTGAGCCTCCATATCTGAGTACAGATGAAGAAAGAATCATATTAAACCAACAAGCCACTCAAGGTGATGCATTACAATAATTTTAACACTTATTACTCAGTAATATCATTGATTTGACGGCACTGATACTATCAGATTAAAAAAACAAAACATTGCATCGAACTGAATGACACAACTGTCTTCGGTAGAGCTGCTTTATAGCTGAAGCAAACTGAAACTGTTTATCAAATTTGTCTCATATATGAAGTTTGCATCACTGATTCTTTTACTTCTCTATTTAATACTGTGAAGCTGCTTTGAAACAATTTCTACTGTATAAAGCACTATATAAATAATGGTGACATAACTTGACTGTTACAAGGTGTTTTTACTTTAAAAGAAATAAATAAATAAACCTGTAAGTAACTTACTGATTTTATTTTAAGGTAGCAGAAAACTGTAAACAGACAAAATGTTTAATAAATAATTAAATGTACAAATAAACATTAAAAATATTTGTAAAATATATTAAATGTGAAGTGTGCTATTTTTATGACAAAAAGTCCCAAAAAGTGTTATAATAATGTTATTATTATTATTATTATTATTAAAAATATTAAATTAATCGCTTCTTCCACTAATTATTATTATTATGAAAGTGATGTTTCCGAGCCAGTGTTACACTTGTTGGGACTTTCTTTATCACACTTCAGCTTCACATAATAATAATAATAATATTAATAATAATAATACTAATACTAATAATATTAAATGTTATTATTATTTATATTAAAAATATTACATTAATCGCTTCTTCCACTAATTATTATTATTATGAAAGTGATGTTTCCGAGCCAGTGTTACACTTTTTGGGACTTTCTGTATCACACTTCAGCTTCACGTAGTAGTAATAATAATAATAATAATAATAAATAATAAATAATAATAATAATAATAATAATAATAATAATAATAATAATAATAATAATAATAATAATAATAATAATAATAATAACACTTCAGCTTCACATAATAATAATAATAATAATAATAATAATAATAATAATAATAATAATAATGTTATTATTATTTTTATTAAAAATATTACATGAATCGCTTCTTCCTCCAATTATTATTATTATTATTATTATTATTATTATTATTATTATTATTATTGTTGTTGTTAAAGTGATGTTTCCAAGCCAGTGTTACACTTTTTGTGACTTTCTGTGTCACACTTCAGCTTCACATAATAATAATAATAATAATAATAATAATGGTGGTGATGAAGATGATGATTATTAATTTTATATTAATTGCTTCTTCCACCAATGAATATAATTCATTATCCTGAATGTACTTAACATTGTAGATATGTAGACTTGGTGAATTAATCGATGTGCAGTCACAGGTGTGCGCTTATAGGCTATTTTACCATCTATAGGAGCTCAAATGAGGCTCATCCAATCAGATTTCAGATGCCATCATTTTATAACCCACATTATATCACATCATATTTTGCAGAGTGATTCAGTACAGGTGTGTTCAGGTCTCATTTAATAACAGAATAGATTGACAACAGAGAACCAGAGGTGGGAATCATGGAAGCGCATCTGTGACTCTCCGACTAAAGTGCAATCCAGGCTGGAAGCATCGCGAGCTTCAGAAAGGGGTCTTCGGAGGTTCTGTTGTGATAGCAATAATGTTCAAACCATAAAAAGTGAACCTACTGAACTAAGTGTTTGGATGAGTTTCTAAATGTCACTGGCTCTGGGCGGACAATAAATTTGCAGCTTTCTTCCAAACTACACAAGCACATATGCTGCCATGGTGAGGAATCAATTTTAAAATCCCCAGATATTTACAAGTGACAACATGCACTATGACAACAAAGAATAATGAGAAAACCACAGGTACATTTAATATGCATCTTGAAGAGATAAAGCAATAAGATTCTCTGAGCCGTGGCGCAGGGATAGTTCACCCAAAAATGAAAATTTGCTGTTACTTTACTCACTTTCAGACCATCCAACATGTAGTAACATCCAACAATAAAGAAGATTTTTAGCTGTAACCGTGGTCCTTGGTGATTCATATAATGTAATTCAGCGGCTATTGGTTTTTGAGAATAAAAAAAAGCATTTCAAGGAACACAAAATGAATACCTGTGGCTCCTGACGATATATTGAGGTCTTATGAAGTGAAACGATCAGTCTGTGCAGGAAACTGAACATTTGCAACATTATAACCTGTAATCCAGAGCCTCAGGCAGTGGGGAAATCCGATTCCTTTCCGCAAACTGGTTCTTTCAGACAGTTTGTTTCGATGAACAGGTGCAATTCACTAGTTCGTTCACACAATCAAGCAATGATGTAATGTATAATTATATTATTAAAGCACCCAATAATGATGTGAAACGTGGATGTTTTACATGTATAACACAAAGAGAACAAACGGAACTGTTTCTTCAGTTCAGTGACTGTTGGAGGAACTTAAGCGCTGTTGAGTCGGCACAAACCAGCATCATAAGATCATATACTCCAGTATTTTGGCTCATTTCTAGTCGGTGTGACTGTCAGGCATCCACAAGTTTTGATCGAGTAACTTATAGATCTGCACTGCTTGATTACAGTAGGTGAACTGGTTAAACTAGTTCACCAAAAAGAACCGGTTCAAAAGAATGATTAGTTTGCAAACCTGACATCACTCCAGACTGTTTGCCTGAGGCTCTGGATTACAGGCAATCACTTTGAAAATAATGTTCAGTTTCTTGCACAGACCGATCGTTTCACTTCATAAGACCTCAATGTATCGTCAGGAGCCATGGGTATTAATTTTGTGTTCCTTGATTTGCTTTTTTATTCTTAAAAAACTGTAAATGCTGATTCACATTACATGAATCACCAAGGACCACGGTTTCAGTTAAAAATCTTCTTTATTGTTCAACTCACGAAAAAAAGTCACCACATATTGGATGGCCTGAATTTCTAAATGCTAAATTAACAGCAAATTAAAATTTTGGGGTGAACTATTCCTTTAAAGCAGTGGTCCCCAAACCGTCGATCGCTACTGTCCCAGTAGCTCCCGAAAATAACAGAAAAATAAGTACAAAAATGTAGTACAATGTTTCTGTTATTCTGGGGAGCTACTGGGACAGAAAGAAAGAAAAATACATCATGCCTGAGTCAGGACGTTAACAGAGGCCAGAGATGCTGAAGACGGGTGCAAATAGGAGAAAATCCTGTAGCAGGCAGAGCAAGCACACTGTTCACGATGCTCGAAATATAGGAAGAAAACACAAATATTGAATTGGCGGTGAGGGGTTATATGAATGTATCTCTGAAGGGAACTGACTGTTTCGATGACTGTTTTCTTCTCATCTTACCTCCGTATAAAGTAGTATTTATAAGCCAGCACTGCTTTGTTTACAGCGGTAACCAATGAAACGCTGTATCGCTGCTGTTCCATAAGCGCCACCTGCTGTCAGAGAGTGAATCTGCGTCTCATTCAGCCCGCCTGCTGTTTTTGTTTCATGCAGATGTTTTATGTAGCGTAATTCCAAAAAGATTAAATAGACCATTCTGTTTTTGCTTTAAATCTTGAAATTATACAATCCAATTCAAATCAAAAACAACTGCTCATGCAACATGTGTGTAACATCTTTGTTTGGATCGTGATTAAAATGCAGTGGTTGCCACTCATTTCAAATGGCTACAGGTATTTTTGTTTAAGCCCAGTTTGCATGTTATAGAGCAAATAAACAATAAATAAATTGTGCTTAAAAAAATAATAAATCGAAAATAAAAAATATCTGCAACCATCGGAATCGGTCAATTTGCTTGCATGATCAGTGCATCGCTAATTAAAACACTAAATAAAAGGCCTCATATTGAAAGTACAATCTGGGCTGTCTTTTTCTATCAATTCTTCAATAGGTAGATCTTGTTTTTCATAAAGCCTGAGGTCAGGGATATTGGGCTTGAAAAGGTTGGTGACCACAGCTTTAATGCATATCCTCACGTAGACGATGCACTTCTTATATCTAAGAAAGCAAATCCCAAAATAAACAAAAAAATGCTTTCCGAATGTTGCACAAGTCCAGTGAAACGACACAGGCCTAGCGGAAGGGTTCAATGCCACTGACTCTAATGTGAAATTTTGGAGGCCCTCGGGTCCTATAATTCATCAAAATGTTCCGAAGAGGTGAAGGGAGACCATTGGAGAGAACACATTACCTGTGGCGCTCTCGCCAGCGCTGGCACTGACGCTGTACTTCTTACTGAACTCAGATTCGTCCTCATCTCGAATGGTGGTGGCTCCTGACTGAA
>NW_015552624.1:524844-528085 GCF_001515605.1 Sinocyclocheilus anshuiensis | reverse complement strand
TATACAGTATATATATATATATATATATATATATACAGTTACAAATTGCTGTAAAAAAGAGCCACATTTTGATAGTAACATACTGTTTTCCAACAAAACAGTAATATAGCGTAGAAAATAGTGCATTCTGGGTCATATTTGTTATTTTAGAGAAATTACAATATACCGTGAATTAACAGCACTCAAAGATGACACTCAGAGACTTTGTCCCAAATCGCACCCTATACCCTCATTCACGATTCCCTACATGAGTGGACTAATATAGAACACCTGCTGTTAACAAGCAGATTTATTGAAGGAAAGAGACACAACAAGAACAGAAACAAGAGAAACACAAGAACACTAACTGACTTCGGCCACTGCCTTAGATGAAATCAACTGAAATAAAAGACATTAAATCTAACGTCTGCTGCCACTCTTCCACCTTCACAGCCCCCTCTGCCTCACTCACTGCAGAAGATGAGCATGAAAATTAGCAAATATTTGACAAAGGCTTAGCGCCTCAGATCAAGATTATTTCAAATAGAGTCGACAGATGTGATTTCATGGAAAATTATAAAATAATTTATTTAATTTCATTATATATCTTATTTTTTCATATATACTGTATATATATATATATATATATATATATATATGAAAAAATTTATATATTTTAATTATGCTGTTTTTTTCATCTTGCATCTTTAACCCTTTAAACCACACTGCAAAATCCTCAGTTTTATATAATAATTCTCTCTCTCTGTGTGTGTGTGTGTGTGTGTGTGTGTGTGATGAACACCTGCTGTTAACAAACAGAATCACTGAAGGAAAGAGAAACACAAGAACTACACTTCGGCCACTGCCTTAGATGAAATCAACTGAAATAAAAGACATTAAATCTCTCAAGATCTCAACAGAGGATGATTAAACAACTCCATAAACAGCATTGCCAGCTTCACGCATTACTAACCAGATTGACTTGATTTCTGTCAGACATCTACAGTAGTTCTTAGTGATAATTACAGAGGTTTCGATGATGATGTTTTACGGTTTCCTTTGAAGTTACCGTTGTGGAGATCAGTGTTTGCTTTAGTTGGGCTCCTGACCCTTGACTTTTGAACATTGTTTTTTTTTAAACAGCTGTAACTGCATTTAAGATACATAAAAAAACTGTTCATCTGATGATGTTTGCTATTTTAGTGGTCATGATCATCATCTACTCTGCTGATTTACTGATCTCCTTCAGTGTCTAATTGTATGGGTGTTGATTTATATTTTTTGATTATGGTATTCCAGTGATTCTACGGCATGAGAACCATGTCATTGTTGTGACAACCAGAAAATATGAAGGATTTAAAAACACTTTGTACTTAAAACATTTTGAACTACAACATCATTGGAGACATCAAGAATCAGCATATGAAGCTCAACAATGGTGACAATCAAAAGCTTCATGCCGCAATCAATGCATGCTAAGTACCAGTACAGTACACAACTCATCCATGACTCCCAGCATGCATTGTCATGAAGAAATTATGCTGCTGAATTGTCCAGTTATTTTCTTTAATTCTTACTATGCACTTTTATTTTTGTGTTGAGTTTTAATACTGCTTCTTCATTTGCTGTAGTATCACAGTGGTGGTAACATAAAAATGAAGGTGTGTTCCTATAATATACTTTCGGTAGAGAAAGAGACACTGAATAAGGTCAGTGATTCAGGTGTTACATGATGATTATGCCATTAACAAAACATAACCAACAATACCAAATTTCTTTTTCTCTGCTCTTTTTTGCCACAACAAATGTGATTTAAAAACACACGGTTACAGCAGCCAAAAAAAAGTTAATGTTAAAAAGTCATGGGTAAGAGCCCAACTAAAGCAAACACTGATCACCATCATGGTAGTGTCAAATAAAACAATAAAACATCAACATCTAAGCCTCTGTTAACTTTCAATAAGCGCTTCTGTAGATGTCTGACAGAAATCAAGTCAATCTGGTTAGTAATGCGTGAAGCTGGTAATGCTGTTCGTGGAGTTGGTTAATCATCCTCTCCTGAGATCTCGAGAGATTTAATGTCTTTTATTTCAGTTGATTTCATCTAAGGCTGGAAGTCAGTTGTAGTTCTTGTGTTTCTCTTTCCTTCAGTGATTCTGTTTGTTAACAGCAGGTGTTCATCACACACACACACACACACACACACACACAGAGAGAGAGAATTATTATATAAAACTGAGGATTTTGCAGTGTGGTTTAAAGGGTTAAAGATGCAAGATGAAAAAAACAGCATAATTAATTAAATTAGCATAATTAAAACTGTAATTCATTTCCTGCAACAAACTGTAGAAAAACAGTAATATGCTGGCAACCATGCTGCCAGTAAATTACCGTATTTATGTGTTTTTGCACAAGAGAGATCTGTTAGTTTCATTTAGTGTTGTGGGTCAACAAGAGTAGAGCCTGTGCATCAGTCAATGATGAGCCCAGAAACACTGATGTTCTGCTGCATGTTGCTTTATTTAAAGGCAGTAACTGTGGAGTTGCTGATGCAGTGATGATATCTTTCATTTGAGATTTGAGTAAAAGTCATGCTCTGATTATTTCACTATTACACATTAAGTGTTTGCGGTTTTATATTAAGAAACGTTCCTTTTTAGTGGACTCAAATGAAATAAGTTCACGGTACTAACACCGTATAAACACTAGTTTTTAAACTCGAATGGTTTGAAGCAATCGGTTTCCCAAATGAAATGAGTCACCTTACATGGTATTATTATGGTAACCTACAGTAAAAATGGTAGAATTAAAAAAGGGTAAATTAACGGTAGAGAGTTGTAAATTAACAGCAGAATGCTGGCAACCACAGCTGCCAGTATTTTACAGCACAATTTTTTTACAGTGATATAATGTTAATATATTTATAATATATATTATGTATAACCCTGGTAATTCTGACTCATAAGCAATATATTATACAATTAAAGGTTACATTTAATGTTAATGTGTAAATAATATATTAAATCTAATACTTGTAATTTTGATAGAATTTTGATGTGTATAAATGCTTGTACTTTTGATAGAATTATCATATATATTATTAATATATTATATAAATATAATATAAATGCTTGTAATTTTTATAGAATTATCAAATATGTTATCAAAATATTATACAATTAAAGGCTACATGAACTGTTAATATAATAATAATAATAATAATATTATTTATTATTATTATTATTATTATTATTCGCACACA
>NW_015552624.1:517584-524554 GCF_001515605.1 Sinocyclocheilus anshuiensis | reverse complement strand
TCTCGGCAAAGGAGAAGTGCTCACTAACACAGATTTAGACAGATTTGTGAACAATATTTGAGAGAAATAGGCCTTTTGTGTACATAGAAAAAGTCTTAGATCTTTGAGTTCAGCTTATGAAAAATGGGGGCAAAAACAAAAGTGTTGCGTTTATAATTTTGTTCAGTTTAATATATAATTGTAATAATAATAATCATAGTCATTTAATTGAATGTTTGTGTATATATAAACATTCAATTAAATTACACACACACACACACACACACACACACATGCCACTGAAAACACACACACACACACACACACACACACACACACACAAATGCTTGTTATTTTGATAAAATCATTCAAGATATTATCAATATAATATATAATTGTAATAATAATAATCATAATGTCACTTAATTTAATGGTTGTGTATATATAAACATTAAATTAAATTACAACATTAAACAAACTATAAAACATTAAGTAAATACATTTTTAAGTCACTAATAAGCAAATTAGTGACACTGACCATGTGAAATCAATGTTTTTACATGCAGCTTAAGTGTTGCTCTTATTAAATAAAGGAGGAAATAATCAAATACTGTGACAATGAGATTTGTGCTAATTTTATTCACTTAATTGTTTATGCTGATAATATAATTTATTAATTTGTATTAATTTGAAATCACATTAAATTGCAAAACAGAGCATTTTTACAAGTGGTGTCAGACTTTTGGATTCTATGGTATCTACCTGCCACTTTACATCTATAATATGTCCTGTATAACAAAAAAAAGGTCAGTTCAAGAAAATATATTAATCTAAAAGTAAAATATTCAAACATGAAACTTAGCAATTCTTAAATGATTAAACTTACTTTGCAGTGACATCACCACTGTCCAGCCTTAATTCAACCTGTGATGAAACATGGAGAAAAGTTTTAGACTGCATAGAGAACAAGAGGGATGCACTATGAATGCAGTGATCTGCAATGTGAAGTGACAGCATGCACCAGTTTAGAGGGAAAAGCACCACTGGGACTTAAAAATAGTGAGCAGGCAATGCTATTTATAAAACTACTGCATAGAACGATTGCACAAATCATAATAGCTTCCCCAAAGTGGAATTTCAATGCTTCATTTGTAGTTCACAGTCTGAGCAGGGCAACTTGATGGGACCTACAGTTTACAGTTTATATTCTCAAGGACTGAGAGTCTCAAGAGTCTGTTTTTAATACGTGCATCGTTCATGTTCATAGCACAAACCACAGGCAGAGATATGACTGGAGGTGAGGGTCGTTCAAGAGGCATGATGAATAAAGACGACACCTTCATCTGAACCCACTTCAGGAGCAAAGACGGCTCTGAGCCATGAATATAGTGGTAGAGAACACTCCATATGGAATCGATATGGAAAAATCATGAATGACACGTTCACAAGAATGTCACCATCCTTGCAAACAAATAGTGAGAAAAGTTCTGTATTCATGCATTCACAATATTTTATTTCTCATCAAATCTGAACCTCAACTATTCAAACCAGGAGGGTTTGAGCCCCCATTTAAAGCTGCAATCCATCATATTGCATTTACTATTTAAAGAGCAGGTCATATGGTATTTTAAAGTGTCCTAATATTGTGTTGGAGTCCCCTACAACAGGTTTAAATGCATCTACGGTCAGAAATCATTGTAATTTTCTCAAAATATACATTTAATATTAGAGTCATTTGCCAATGATTTCGAAACGATTCGTTCCAAGCAAATTCGGAGCAAACCCCTCCCTTCCATAAGACTATTCTGCTCTGATTGGTCAGCTGGCCAAGCCTGCTGCGATTGGCGCAGAGAGGAGTCCTTGAGCAAGTTAGCGAGCGCTACCATTGGCAAAGCACCTTTGCATAAAACAATAATATAGTGCTGCAATCCGTTCTAATAATAATGACATAAAATACAAAAACACGTATGCAAGTGAATCGTATCCACAGCTTAAGTTTAGCTGCTGAACTGTGAACACTTAAAACAATAATGGTGGATATGTTAGCCGAGTGCTAACGTGACTAATTGATGAAACAATACAGTTTGTAAACCAAAATATGTCTACTGTAATGTTTGAAGAACGACAGACAAAAGACGCTCTGTGTCTTAACTTTTAATCAGAACAGCTGTATCACAGGCGCCGCAGCCTAACTAACTCGCTCGTCTCTTCCGCATTAACCCTATAACTGCCGGTGCAGCAAAATAAACAGCAATTTCACAATGATTATAGAGTCTGTGTGCTACACTACATTCTTTATTATTAAACGAAGTAATTAGAACAACGTCAGTCTACATTAATCGACACATACTTAAGAAATAGTGGGTTCACAGCGAATTATCAGAACTACTTCAGTAAGACAGTAATATTGTGCTTACCTGGAAACTTAAAGCTGCACTAGGTGTACATCACATATTAGCACAAAAACTTGATATTTTGAGCACTCAATTGAAAATGTAAAAATAACGTATCAATCGTACCTACAGGTTGTGGTTCGGAGAGCTTGTTAGTCCAAATTAAGCAAAGGGATTGAACATTTTGAATAAACCATTGTGGATTGTGATATCTTTTTGTAATATGTTAAAGGGGACATCGGATTCAATTTTCACTTTTTTATTTATTTGTTTTTTTTTTTTGCATTTTAGTTAGGTTTCTGGCATGTCTGCCAGCTCAGAGAAGTTTAAAAGAAAACACGCAGCCAGTTTGTTATGGGCTGTCTGAGTCTGAAACTGTGTCACCCATAGAGCTGTTTCAATTTGCAGCCAGTTTCTACATAGATAGTCTTACGTAGCCAGACCTTCAGACTGACGGCAGAAGGTCTGGGATCCATGGCCGCTTTGAATGGCCAAGGACCGCCCAAGAGGCCATATGACTGACAGGTATAGCAACCAATCACATTTCGTTTTGTGCCACGTCATGTTTAGGTGCGTAGAAATGTCCCCACAATAACAGACCAGTGTGTAAAACTCTTGGACGTATTTTAAAGAGACTATGCTGCGAACTTTACATATTTCACATACTTTTGAAAATTCAGCGTTTAGCTGATCCTGATAAGCGCTTATTGTCACAGTTGTAAACATGACGGCTTTCTTCTTCCATGAAGGGGTTTGGCGTCACGGCATCTTTGGTGGAACGTTAAAGAGCAGGTCATATGGTATTTTAAAGTGTCCTAATATTGTGTTGGAGTCCCCAACAACAGGTTTAAATGCATCTAAGGTCAGAAAACATTGTAATTTTCTCAGAATATGCATTTAATATTAGAGTCAACTCTACTGATGAAACAATACAGTTTGTAAATCAAAATATGTCTACTGTAATGTTTGAAGAACGACAGACAAAAGACGCTCTGTGTCTTAACTTTTAATCAGAACAGCTGTATCACAGGCGCCGCAGCCTAACTAACTCGCTCGTCTCTTCCGCATTAACCCTATAGTGCTACTTTATCTGTATCTGATTTAGAATGAGCAGAAATCTGTGAGAAATATAACGACCCAAAGACAAAAGAACTGATAAAAAAGCTGTTATAGGAGCAATAGCCGTGTGGGCAGTGCTGTGTCATATGCCATAGCTGTGCACAAGGTGTTTATCACAGCTCCAGACTTATTTGTTCATTAATGACATCATCAGCGACTAGTCGACTTCGACTCGACTTTCATCACATAAAAGTCGACTTCAAAAAATCAGAAGTCGTTCAACCCCTACAGGGTGTGCTTCGGAGAGCTTGTTAGTCCAAATTAAGAAGATTAGAAGCCAACGAAGATAAAAGCCAAGATTAGAGAAGCAGTCCTTGGTAAAATGACATGCACACAACAAAAGGTTCGAATTGTATTTCTGTGGTATCCTTGAACACAGCGTCTTCTCAACATGATGTTTAAACACACTAACTAGCGGAAGTGTTTGTGTGCAGGTCAGACTCTGTTCGTATTTCACGGGCAGGTGGGGATTATGCAAATGTGTTACCCAGTGATGTGTACCGGTAACAGGCAAAAGATTCGAAAATATGACGACTCGTTAAGGCGATTCAGAATCAACTCTCTCTTTTGAGAGACAATATCTTTATTTATCATGCACTTTTTTGATTAACAACTTTGCAGATTGTTTTCATTTAAGGATAGCTACGTTATAAACTGCAAAAGAGATATTTTTCAAAAACCCATATGACCTGCTCTTTAACTATAATATTTATTAAAGCATATAGTTTTACATGAATAACACTGAAAATAACTGTGATAAGTGATTAAAAATGTATAGTGATTATTAATAAATACATTTTTTTATCAAAATAAAAATATTAAAATAAAATCTGTTGTTTAATTATAATAGTTACTATTAAATTGTATAGTTTTTACATTAATAACCCCAAAATTAACAGCAATTATATAATTTAAAATGTATAACAACAATTATAAAAGAACGAAATTGCTTGTCATGCGTAGCAGTTGCTTTCTTTAGAGCCCCACATAAAATACCACTAAAAGTAATGCATTATTGAAGGACTTAGTTTTAGCAGCAGTTACAATTCATTGGCTTTTATGACAACTTCTTGACCTTTATAAAATGGTGTGATAGAAAGAACATTTCGATTTCTGACGGCCAATATCTTCATATCCTAATGCACAAAAAAAACTCTAGGTACAATTAGATGCTCTCTCTCATATTAGTGATGCAGAAATGAATACCAGGAGCTGAATTTTAATAAGAATATAAAAACACTTGCAAGAGCGTATCATCAAAAAATGAAACAAGAAAAGACCATTTCTTTCATAAAAGCAGTGACTAATCCATTTTACCTCTTTGAACTACTTCCTTATGGTACCACATCTTACAAGATCTTATTTTTTTCCTTTTTTTTCCGTTTCCTTCTATTATTGTGATTTAAATGGAATCCAGCTTTAAAAGGAGCCTTTGTTTAGTATTCTCTCCTATATCTTGCTCTTGCCCTTTTCTTGTCTTCAGCTTCTCTTAATAAAACATTCAAGTATGTGTACAGTTTGCCGCTGTCCCTCAGTTTCATACAGCATATGGGGATTTGCTAACTGCTGTTATGACACCACGTGCCCTGCATTTTCCAGACTCATTAATCACATCAACATACAAAACCACACACACACTGAGTCCGCCTGGTCAACTGTAGTTAGATTCGACACTCAAGTAGTCAAAAAAACACCTTAAAACTGATGAAAAGAGGAGCCACAACACTGGAAAAACTTTTAGCCTAGTAGGCATTAAATACCCAATAATTATGCATGCACTGATTAATTAAAAAAAAAAAAACGTTTTCTGGGTTAACAAGGCTTAAGGCGTTGTGCATCGTGTCTTCCTTATTCCACTGAATTTTACATCAAATTACCATGTTTAATAGGCACAGTTCATCCAAAAATTAAAAGGTTGATATGAAGGTTGTACATCGTTGATTACAAAAGGTATTGTACTGTACAATGACTTAAATTTCCTAAAAAAAAAAAAAAAAAGTTTCAGAAGACTTTAAAGAAATAGCTTACCCAAAAATGAAAATTTGCAGAAAATGTATTCACACTCAGGCCATGCAACATGTAGATGAATTTGTTTCTTCATCTGAACTGATTTAGAGAAATGTAGCATTACATCACTTGCTCAACAATGGATCCTCTGCAGTGAATGGGTGCCGTCAGAATGAGAGTCCAAACAGCTGAGAAAAACATCACAATAATCCACAAGTAATGTACACGACTCCAGTCCATCCGTTAATTTCATGAGAAGCGAAAACAACAAAACAAATGCATCATCAAGGTGTTTTTCCATTGGTGAGCAAGTGATGTAATGCTAAATTTCTCCAAATCTCTTCCGATGAAGAAACAAACTCATCTGCATTTCGGATGGCCTCAGGATGAGTACATTTTCTGCAAATTTTCACTTTGGGATGAACTATTCCTATACAAAAAAGCTGCATGAACATTCTTCAAAATATCTCTTTTTGTGTTCCACAAAATAAAAATTAAACAGAAAGTCATCCGGATTGGATCAACATGAGGGTGAGTAAAGGATGACAGAATTGACAGAAACTATTCCTATAATACCTTGTTAACGAATGCAGACAGAATTCTGTGAGCTTTGAGTATTTATAGCTACTAGCACATGTGATCAGGATGGCAGCGCCGAAGAAGAAAATTATACTTGAGTGCTTTCATCTCAAAAATGAGATGTCGCATACAGGGTCCCAACTATGGTTTAAAATTCAGGGATATGAGCAAAAATGCTCTCCAACTCACTCAAAACCATCCTAATCAGAACACAGTGACATTTCATTTCTAAAGGCTCCTGGCCAGGCTGAAACTTTTCATTTAGAGTTGAGTGACGCATATTTTGTGAATATGCATATAGAGTGACTTTACAGGCATGTCTGTGTCAAGAGTAAATTCGCAGCATATCTATTGAAAATCATTGAGAAAAGCTGCTGTACAGTAATTTATTAGTGACAGCAGACTAATTTCAAAGTAATTTGCATGAGTGCTGATTTCATTCAAAATGACATGGTCTGGACAAATTCCTGACATCAAATCTTGAAGAAGACTAACCAATTTAAAGGTGATGTGTGTAATCTTTTTGCCACTACACTCTAAAAATTTAAAATAATAATAATATTATAAAATTATTATTATTATTATTAGGCAGATCACATGCCTGATTACTAAACATAAATGGATTGTCTCTGCATATATAGTATTTTAACAAAAAATACAAATAAAATTACATTTTATTAAATAAAATTAAAATTAGGAAAAAAATGTATAAAGTAAGCTTTAAAGAGAATGTGAGACAACGTCTTCTCTGGATGTGAGGGACAGACTGCAGTGGAAAGGTCTAAAATAAAGAAAGGAAGTGTCTATTTTTTGACCATTGTCCTGAAGAAGGCCAAGGTCTGGCCGAGTCAATGTAATATATCTCTTTCTCCACAACTCACTTCCTGCAGAAG
>NW_015552624.1:508477-517574 GCF_001515605.1 Sinocyclocheilus anshuiensis | reverse complement strand
CACCCGCACACACACACACGCACACACACACACACACACACACACACACACACACACACCAGATAAACCTAAGGGTCTTCGCTATATTTAGGACACTTGACACTGAACATTGCAGCAGCAGCAGACCTGTCAGCTGCTGTTTGACTTCTGGCAACACGCTGCTGTACTTCGTGTTTACTATGCAAGTGTCGAGGCGGATTAAGTATTTGAGAGTCCACCAGCAAAATGTCATGTGAATGCATGTGTGTGAGGATTTAAGCATAAGATAAAATTCATTACATGTAGCAGTAAATGTTAAACTATAATGCATGTTCTATTGATGCGCAAAACTATACATTTTCAAAATCAACTAATCATTCAGTTGCCTGAATAACTATTGGACTACTTCAAAAAAAAAAGAAGGAAAGATTACATCTAATTGACTTGTCAATTGCTGGATGACTAGTTGACCAGAAGCTGACATCTGGGACTGCCTAAACATCAACTGGATCAGTGTTGTTATTGTTAACTAAAATTAAAACTATTAAAAATTATGTTTAGCAATTTAAATGAAGCTGAATTAAAATAAAATATAAATACTATAATGAAAAAATCAAACTTAAAAAACATTAACAAAAATTAGAAGTGGCTGCTAACTGAGCTAAGTGAAATAAGTTTGGGCTGAAGTACTAAAATGATGACTAAAACTGAAACAAAAATACAATGAAGCTAATTAGAAATATATCTACATGTATATATATATATACAAAAATGACAAAAGGACATGACAAAATTACTAAAACAAAAATGTCACCTAGTCAGTCACGATTACAATATATTACAATAGAAAACAGAACACAGTTTTTCTGATAAATAAATGTTGTCATGTTGCTTGTGTCATTTCTATATGGTGTTAATATATCATTTTATAATGATATATAAAATATTATATATATATATATATATATATATATATATATTGCAATAATAAATATTGCAATATTATAAAAAAATATATATATATATATATATATATATATATATATTGCAATAATAAATATTGCAATATTTATAAGCCGTGCTGACAGTATCTATCCCTTGTTTGTGGTGGTTTTTGTGTGTGTGTGTGTGTGTGTGTGTGCGTGTGTGTGTGTGCGTGTGTATTTTTAAATATTTAATAAAAAATAAAACAATAGCCAAAAAATATTAAATAAAAAAAACAAAATAGAAATGTTGAATGGCAACTAAATAAATAACTTTAAGCTTGAGTACTAAAATTACTAAAACTGAAATAAAAATAAAGCTAAAAAGAAATATTTTAATAAAAATGACAGAATATTTATAAAATAATAAACATTAAATTGAAAACTGAAAATATAAAAAATAAAGCTAATTCAAAATATTAATAAACACTCTAATAGTATATAAATAACACGAAAAGCACTGTGTAGGAGAAATTATTTTAACATTGTAAAAAAGACAAAGGTCACCATTAAATTCAAGAGAAATAGTGTTCACAACCCATTTTACTTGCGTAACATATCAATGAGGAAAAAAAAATGTCAGATGGGGCTTGATATTATCGATCAGGAATTGATTGGATTGTGAAAAGAGGTTTCTGAAAAATAACAGGGATGCATGATGTCATTAATACATTTTGATAAAGGACTGCAAAGACAAACATTGTTTACTTTGGTATATCATGCACCAATGAATCATTCAGAACAAGATGTATTAAGAAAGTAAATAAGGCCAATTTTGTTTTTGTGCAGACTGCAAAGACCGAGGTTAAACAAATTGTCCTTTCAATTAGTGCATAGCATGTTGCTTTAGAAGAAAAGCCCATGTTAAATGGCAATTAAATGCAGGTTTGTGTTCAAAAGCCACTCAGTTTGACAGAGCCGTGCTGATAGAAACATCTGTACATGTTCACATATTTTCAGCTTCTCAGCAGGGCTGAGAAAATCGAATTCACGACAGGAGCTTGGCAGGAGGATCTGCAGGAGCCAGCGAGTTTTGCCAGACTCCTGGAGCGCATCTGATGATACCGTGAGTCACCTCACTCCAGGACTCGAATTACAAAGTCACCTGCACTCCGCGCTCCAACACTTAGACAGGAAGTCAAGAGAAACTCCAACCACAACTGACTATTACGACAAAAGGTGCAATGACTGATCTACACGGTTACATGTAAATTTATTCCAAGAGCTGAGTTACCTGATGGTGCAATCGAACATCTGTTGTGATAAAAACTGTGTAAATGCAGTGAGGCTTTGGTCTAACGTTACAGCAGAAAACATTCTGACACATAAGAAAACATCTACTCACTAATGCAGTTATACTAGCCATTAGAAAGCATTATATAATTAAGATAAAAGATGATTCACTCACATTAGCTTCTAAACCAATTTATAGGGGACATACTGTATCATGGAAAGACATATTACATAGTGCACATCAGCTGAAAGCTGGTTTCCCAGTTCACATGGACTATTTATTGAAATAAATTGAACAGGTCATTCAAAAACAGTCATGTGGCTGGAATATCGAACTATATTTACTAGAGCCCGACCGATATATCGTTTCGCCAATTTTATCGGCTGATATGAGCCTGTTGCAGATATATCGGTATCGGCAAATATGCCGCCGATATGAAATTTTTTTTACAGAACATAAAACGCAGATAAAATGCTTGTAAATGGTGTAATTAAGTAGTTTGTCCAGCAGAGCGCGCTCTATTGTTTGCTGGAATACCATTGAAAATTTGAACGGCCATATCTCCGTAACGGCACGGCGGATCCGCACCAAATTCAGGGGAACACTTCAGCTCGAGGAACCCTCTCAAACGCCGAAACGAGTGTATGTCTTCGCCCCCTTTCGAATGAGACCACCCCTGCATCGATAGCCCCCGAGGTCCGGGAGTTACGGGCGGTTAAATTCGCAGTCGGACACTGACCAATCTAGCGATCCTGGAGGGCTACTGACGCATGGAGGGTGGCATTCGAGAGGGCTCCTCGAGCTGAAGGGATCCCCCGAATTTGGTGGAGATCCGCCTCCGTGTTCGCGAGATAGTGACACCAGCCAACACTTTCACTTCAATAAGGAGGTCTCTTGTTCAGGCGAACAAGAAGTGAAATAAACTTTCAACTAAATAAAGTTGAATTGAATTGAATTGAAATAAAGTTGAAATTTGATCACCACATTTGAGTGATCATTGCAAAAAAATTTGTTTATATTCTGTTCATGTATATACTGTATTCTATATATAGTACCAGTCAAAAGTTTGGCCACACGAATGGGAAAGTGTCCAAACTTTTGACTGGTGCTGTATTATCATATACACAAAGAATATCGGCCGATATATCGATATCTGCCTTTTTTTACTCCCTAATATCGGTATCGGCCCCCAAAAAACCCATTTCGGTCAGCCTCTAATATTTACTATTACTGAAGTACATTTACACACTGAAAAAATAGTGTAGAAACAATTTCTTCTCAGAAACTGCTAGCAAATTTCACAAATAGTTACAAAGAAACGGCAAGTAACTAAATGGGAAGTAGGAAGACTGAAATTGTATTTTCTTGTAAAAGGTACTACAATAAACTTTGTTCTACTTACAACTTCAAAAAATTACAGCGCATACTACTTATGCACAGTATGAAAACCTGGATGTCTTACTGGACTCAATAAAATAAAGGTTCTTTGAAATTGTATTTTCTTGTAAAAGGTACTACAATAAACTTTGTTCTATTTACAACTTCAAAAAATTACAGCGCATAGTACTTATGCACAGTATGAAAACCTGGATGTCTTACTGGACTCAATAAAATAAAGGTTCTTTGTTGGCATAGATGGTTCCATGAAGAACCTTTAACATCCATGGAAACTTTCCATTCCACAAAAGATTCTTTAGATGATTAAAATGCTCTTCACACTAATACAAAAATGGTAATTTTAAGAACTGTTCACTGAAAGGTTCTTGGGGGAACCAAAAATGGTCCTTCTGGCATCACTAGGGAAACCCCTTTTTGGAAACTTCACATTTAAGAGTACAGTTGCCAAAATGTGTAGTATACTACAAAGCATACTGTGTGAAATCCTGTATCCCACAATGCAATGCCCTCAACCTGCCTTTCCATTTCTAGTGGTGAATGAACTGGAAGTAATATTAGTTTTAACTCATTATTTGATTTTGGATTCAATGTATTGAATTACAAATGCAAAATAATAATAAAAGCTAAAAAAAATAACGCAGTTGTCACTTTATATCTCATATACACAAGTGTGACTTTATATATGTTTTGATCAAAAATATAGAAAAAATAGTAATATTGTGAAATATGATTACAATTTAAAATAACTTTTCTATTCGAATATATTTTAAAATGTAATTTATTTCTGTGATGCAAAGCCGAATTTTCATTACTCCAGTCTTCAGTGTCACATGATCCTTCAGAAATCATTCTAATATGCTGATTTGCTGCTAATTAAACATTTGTTATTATTATCAATGTTGAAAACAGTTGTGCTGCTTCATATTTTTGTGGAAACAATTTTTTTTGTTTCAAAATTCTTTGATGGTTAGTTCAAAGTACAACATTTATTTGAAATATAATTTTTTTGTAATATTGTAAATGCCTTTACTGTCACTTTTGACCAATTTAATGAGTCCTTGTTTAAATAAAAGTATTAATTTCTTTCAAAAAAGAGGAGATTAAAGCCCAAAACACCTATCAATATAGAAAATCTTTCATATTCCATCATTGGGCCCTATTTTTACAGACTTTTCTTAGAGTGAACAAGAATAAGAGCAAATTTGAATCCCACATGCAATTTTAGTGAATGAGACCCATTACAAGACCAGTTACATCAAATGAAATGATACAAAAGTGTAGAATATAACCCCTTTGGCTTTCAGCAGAGAAGCCAGTACAAAGTGTCGCATAAAGATTATCACTCACATTTCCACCACATGGCTGTAACAGGACCTTAAAACCTTAGTGAGCAGCGACTAACCCACAGCGGGAGCATCACATTTCCACCAGGGGGGAAATACAACATCACTGTAATTTAATAGCATGAAAGAGACACTAAAAAAACGTCAAGGGATGTTCTTGTTCTTAAATACATAACATACTGGATCATCTCAATGATTATGTACTGAATTTCACAGGAAGAACTCAAAGTCTCTGAACGGCATTAATCACAGTTCAGTGTTCCCTGATAGAGTTCATGCCCTTTTCTTATACTGCTTCAATATCTAGTCATTTTCAACTCTCTCATGTTCAGGGTTGCTCTGACATTAACTGCAGAAATGTACTTTGCTGAACTAAAACATTAAAATGGTATACTGGATTCTGGATATGAATCCAATTTAGTTGAGAAATATGCTCTGCGGGATGGCATTTGATTTGCTATGGTCAAGGTATAAGAAACAGTTCATAAAAATATAGTTAAGCATTAACTGTAACAGAATATATATCATTTATGCACATTGTAAGCATTTTCTTAGACTAAGGAACCTACTGATCCGACTGTCTGCGAGTGCAAATGATCAGTACTTCCACATCACATATTTCTATACATTAAAGGAATAGTTCACCCATGAATGAAAATTTGCTGAAAACGTACTCATCCTCAGGCCATTCAAGATATAGATGAGTTTGTTTCTTCATCGGAACAGATCTGGAGAAATGTAGCATTGCATCACTTGTTCACCAATGGATCCACTGCAGTGAACGGGTGCCGTCAGAATGAGAGTCCAAACTAGTGGTCGACCGATATTGGTTTTTTGACAGCCGATGCCGATATCTTGGAAAGCAGGGTGGCCGATGGCCGATATAAAGGCGATATAATTTTATTTATTTGAATTGATATTTAAGAAATTTGAAATGTAATCATTTGAAAATGGATTAAAAAATACATTTGTAAAATAAACATACTTATACTTTAGATGACAAAGTATTTTCCACAAATAAATAAATATTTAATAAAAATATAATTAACAAGGAAGGAACAAGGTTTGTGAAATTAAATGTTCATTAGTCATTCAAAGATTTGTTTAAATTATGTAAATGCATATTTGCTGAATACTGATGGCAAACGAGAAAGTATTATAATGTTTGCCTTTCTATTACTAATAATATAAAAGCAATCGTTATAATACTTTTGTATACATTTTAATTCCTTTGTTTAACCGTTCTATCTGATTATTAGACAGACTTCTATCTGTATTAGACAGAACTGTTAACAACGACAGTAAACAAGAGGGAGAATGTGAGCACTGTGTGCTCAGGCACTGCCGCTCTCAGCGCCGTCAAAATAAAAGTCCCGTCTCGAACGCATCGGCCAAACAGAAAAACTTATCGTCCGATGCTGATATTTGAAAAATGCTCAATATCGGCCGATATATCGGCCTTGGCGATATATCGGTCGACCACTAGTCCAAACAGCTGATAAAAACATCACAATAATCCACAAATAATTCACACCACTCCAGTCCATCAGTTAACATCTTTTGAAGTGAAAAGATGTGTGTTCGTAAGAAACAAATCCATCATTAAAATATTTTAACTACAAACTGTCGCTTCCAGCTAAAACATGAATCCTGTATAATATTGCTTTCTTCAGCGAAAAAGCCATCTTGTCTGAATCCGGAGAGAAATATGCACAGATCAAGCACTGTTTTAAAGTGAAAATAGTCCATAACATTTCTAAACAAATATGTCGGTGGATTTTGATGTGAGAGGACAACAGGAGATGGACTTTTTCCACTAAAGGAAGTGCTATTATGGATTATGGGGTCATATTTTGGCCAGAAGCAATGGTTTAAAGTTAAAATGGCTTGATGGATTTGTTCCTTCCAAGCATGCAGCTTTTCACTTCACAATATGTTAGTGACATACTGTATGTGAATTATTGTGATGTTTTTATCAGCTGTTTGGACTCTCATTCTGATGGCACCCATTCACTGCAGAGGATCCATCGGTGAGCAAGTGATGTAATGCTACATTTCTCCAAATCTGTTCTGATGAAGAAACAAACTCATCGACATGTTGGATGGCCTGATGGCGAATACATTTTCAGCAAATTTTCATTTATGGGTCAACTATTCCTAAACATGCTATGTTTTATTTTCCTTGAATATTCAAACAGGCTATAGATTCTGACATTACATAACGTAGCCTAACATTCAAACTTTAAAGGTTTATCTTGATGGTTTTTATGTCTCTTTATTTTTGTTAAATGTTGTAAAAATGCTAAACATTGCTGGAGGGTCTCCACATGCTATATCAGTTTTAATTAGTCAGTGCTCTTATGAGGTAACAAAGAACTTTCTGCCGGACTGATAGGATCTAAACCAATTAAAAACTGTGTGCCTGAGAAGCCAGTCCACTTCTGTAGATCTGAGATCATTAACAGCTTTCATTAGGGCCGTTTCAGTGCTGTGATGTTGATCATCTCAGATCTTCAACAGAGACCACATTTCTATTTATTTATTTTCTTTTAAATAGAAAGTAAAAGTCAAAATTAAACTTACATCTAGGGATGCTTAAATAACAGATTTCAATGGTTTTGAAATATGAAAGGCACATTAAAGCTGCCTTGGAAACATTTTATCAATACGATATTTATTACTTAAAATGTGAAGAGAATCATCGCAAAAAATGTAATTATTACATCTGTAAAATTTTGATAAAAATATATCTAACTTGTACAATAGTTGTACATAGTTGTATCATCATTCCTACTACAACAAACAA
Source organism: Sinocyclocheilus anshuiensis (assembly GCF_001515605.1). NCBI lineage: Eukaryota > Metazoa > Chordata > Actinopteri > Cypriniformes > Cyprinidae > Sinocyclocheilus > Sinocyclocheilus anshuiensis. The sequence goes on along the minus strand of NW_015552624.1, from coordinate 509,831 downwards.
TTGTCAGCAATAAATAAATAAATAAAATAATTTTAAAAAGGCTTATAAAAAAGTTAGTATACTTGTTTAGCAAGAGAAGATGTGACGTGATGTAAGAAATAAATAAAGATAAATATAATACATATATATTTATATAGTGCATCATTTCTAATAAAGTTGAAATTGTTAAATTATGCAAAACATGTCAAAAAATATGGTTTATTTTTATGGCTGTATTTAGTACACAACAAAATGCTAACTATAAAATTAGCCTCATCAAGACAAAGAAGCCATTTTATTTCAAAAATGCTTAAAATGTCATTTCCATCACAAAATTATATTTAAAACAATGCATCATTTAAGATGAGACAAAAATGACATTTGTTTCCCAAAATTTACAGTAAATGCATATCCACTGTTGAACATTATTATTAGTGGACATACAAATTAGGAAAATTCTGTAATTGTTTTTTTCAGACCCAAAAAATGTCATTTTCATCTCATTTCAAATTCAGTAAATCAATAAGAATGTGAAAAGAGTACTTCAGGAGAGTTTACTTTCTAAAGGTGCACATGGACAAAAGTGCCCATAGTAAAAAAAAAAAAACACTTCTATTTTCTCAGTAGTTTTTCTTTAAAAGGATGTAAGATTGGCCCATAATTGCTGAGTGTCAAATGATGTACAAATATTTATTTAAAAGCATGTAAAGTAGCTTTCTCTAATTGGAGATGATTCCACGGAAAGGCTCATTTGCATAATTCAGAAGAGCCTGGTTTATAAAAAGCTTAACATCTCTAACGGAAGCTGTAAACATATTGCATGTTCATTAAAATGGATTTGAGGGTCGGGGTCTATCCGGGTCTACTGCAACTCAGACAAACGCAAAATTTAAGCACTAGGGATTTGAACCCTAATTTCACTTCATTCTTATGTACACAGATACTTATGGGTTATATACTGGATTATATTACAAAAAAAAAAAAAAGTATGCAAAAAGTTTCAAGTATAGTATTACAACAGTCATATAATTTTTATACTAATATTCTTTGAATGCTAATTCAGAAATCACATATTATATAATGTATCAATTAAGGTGATACAAATTATATCATTGTAAACTACCTGTATTTAAAAAAAATAGATTTTTTTTTAAATATGTACCCCAAAAAATATATTTAATTCAAATGTCTGCAATTCTATGACAAATAATATTAAAAACAAAGTATTGTATTTCAAGCATATACAAGTTAAATGTCTAACATATATCAGTGATATTAAAATAACAAATCCAAATTAATTATATAAATATATAAATGTCTAAAAAGTTATTTTGTATTTGCTATTTTTATAGCAGTTGACATGCTATTATAATTT
>NW_015552624.1:507075-508238 GCF_001515605.1 Sinocyclocheilus anshuiensis | reverse complement strand
TATATATTCAGCTTATATTTAGTTTTCAAATGTCTGGAATTCTATGATAAATTCTATTAAAATGACAAATAATATTAAAAAGTATGACATTTTAGCATCATATAAGTATTTTGCCTTGTTTTCTGGTAAATATACTTTAAAAAATAATTGAAACCAATAAAAAAACACTTGCTATGCTTGTTTTCAGAAAAAATATATCTTAAATTCCATTTGGTCTTGTAGCACTGGCACATTTTAAGAATATAATATTTTGCAGTGATGTGCCGTCAATCATGTTGACAGATCTTTGTGAAATTCATGCGGCTCTGGGGTCTTTATCAAGCATCTGAGTGTAACTCACATTATATGGGGAACTAGAGCTCACAGCTTCCTGTTCTGAAGGCAGAAGGTGGAGATATCTGGAAATCTAAGCATGGCAATAAACTTCACAGGGAAGGAATCACGGGGTGTGACCCTCAAGCCCAGACTCAGATGCCATCTCAGAGTCTGGCCTCAATGAGATTTGTGCAAATAGCACAGGAAGTGAAGCTCTCCTGAGGACAGCTCAAGGTTAAAGACCCACATTGAGAGCCAGCAGCTCAGAAGCAGTGCTATTTTAATATCATTGACACACACACACACACACACACACACACACACAGGTAAAGTTTTCATCATTTTGTTTTGTGTGTTTTTATATAGTTTTTATTAATTTGTTTTATTAATTTTTTAAATATCATTGATATATTATGATAGTTTAGGATAATATTTTAATTTTCACTTTAATTTTAGTTTCAGTTAATTTATAGTTTTTTATATTTAATTATTATTAATTTGTATTTACTATTCATTATTTTAATATCACTGATATATTATTATAGTTTTTGTTAATATTTATTATTTTTATTTTATTTTATTTTTTTACTTTTGATTTTAAAGTTTTAGTAATTTTGTTTTGTGCTTTTTTTTTAATGTGTAGTTTTTATTAATTATTTATAGTAATATTTAGTTTATATAGTATACAAAACATTCACATATATATATATATATATATATATATATATATATATATATATTCACACACAGTATTTCAGTTAATGTTTATTTAAAAAAAGAAATAGATCTGCAAAACAGAATTTTAACAAGTCCTTTTTCATTGAGCCATAAAAAAGTCAGACAGATAC
>NW_015552624.1:492223-506816 GCF_001515605.1 Sinocyclocheilus anshuiensis | reverse complement strand
TAATATAAATATATACACACTTTTTTTTTTTTTGCTGTCGTGTTTTTCAATAGCAATAACTAAACCTTTAAGCTAGATAAAATTAGTTGGTAAGAGAAACTGCATAAGTTATGAGGACTTGTTTTCATAGAATGCAACTTAAATTAAGTTTATTTTTCACATACCAGTGGCAAAATGTTTTCTTCTTCATAAACCTCACTCAATTTGGTTCGGTTGATGCTTAAACAAGAGAAATACAATTTGCCAAAGGGTTATGAAAAAGAACCAATTAAAATACACTCTCTAACAAACCAGTTTCAGTATATTATTACATTTTACTTCTCAATGTATCTTGTTTTAAGGCTGTTTAGATCTTGTTCTTGGAAAACATGACAGAAACACATGGACTCCAATGATTTTCCATTCTACTTCCTCTCCAAAAGTTTGTAACAGTCTTTAATGAGGATTTAAATGTCTCTTTCTTCACTTTCACCACAAAGCAGGTTTCATCTCTCCTAGGCTGCTTAAGCAAAAAATGCTATTTAAAGACTATAAAAACACAAAATAAAATCCCATAGAGCTGGAGGCTGGCGCTCAGACAGACGTGCATCTGCCGACAGCGTTGCCTTGCTTCTTCACTTCAAAGAAAAAAGATTTCCCAACCGCGGAAAAGCCACAGGGATGATTTACCGTACTGAAGATCCCATGAAAAAAACCCTGTGCATCACATCCATACAAAGTCAAGCCCAAATCAGGGAAAAAGGGCATGTTTAATGGTGTTACCTGCAAATAGGTTGAAGCTATCAGCTTTCCCTTTGCTCCTGTAAAAAACGGTTTGGGTGCACTGGGATCACCTATTAAACCTTCAACACACACATATGCAAGTTCTCTCATCAGGAGAAAAATGACAGGCCTTTCATCTCACATCCTCATAATCCGCTCTCATTAGCGGCTCTGTGTGAAAGTAGAGGGCAGACACGCGGATGAAGGAGATGCGTCGCTGCTGCTTGTGAAACAGTGAACCGTGGATGTACAAAAAAACAACAATCCCTCCCTTCTCTGTCGTTGCACACACACACCAGGGACCCTCGGTGTCTGCATACAGCCAGAGACACATGCTAATTAAAGCAAACCTTGCTCGAGCCTGGTGAGATTTGCCGTTCTTCCTTATCGCCTGCTCCTCCGGTCTGTCTCCAACGACGTATTAAAGAAACAAATAAACATTAGATGGGAATATAAGCAACAAACGCAAGAGCGGGCATCTCTTGAGGCAGCTTTGACATATACGCGTAAAAGCCAGCCATAAGTCCATCATAATAATGCGGCGCTAAGCTCTCGCGTGGTGCTTTTTCAACCCTGGCAAGGGTGAAATGATATGACACAGTCGAGCGCCAAGACAGGCCGGCTGTTAAGGATAAACTCTACTGTGCCAATAAAAACAATGAGGGTCAGTTTTACATGGCGCACCAGTTTTACACCTGGTTTCTGACTGAAGCCAATTATAGTTGTAAGGCTGTGGATTAACATATTAATAAAAAATTCACTAGTGTTCAAAAGTTTGGGGTCGGTAAGCCTATTATGTTTTTAAATGTAGTCAAAGTCTCTTATGCTTTAATTTGATCAATAATACAGTAAAATTGCTAAATATTATTATTATTTAAAATGACTGTTTTCTATTTGAATGTATTATAAAATGTAATTTATTTCTGTGATGCAAAGCTGAATTTTCAGCATCATTACTCCAGTCTTCAGTGTCACATGATCCTTTAGAAAGCATTCATTTTTTGATAAATAGAAAGTTTAAAAGAACAGCATTTATTTGAAACTGAAATCTTTTGTAACATTATACTTTTTTTTTTTAAATGTCTATATACAGTGTGTCTCACTTTTTATCTATTTAATGCAACCTTGCTGAATAAAATATTCATTTATTTTTTCTTTCAAATAAATAAATAAATACAATCTTACTAACCCCAAACTTATGAACGGTAAAAACTTTAACATATTTAATTGTATTTAATAATATTATGGTTCCATTCTGCTTTCTAAAGAATGGTTGAAAATCTCACATTCTTCCCTTTGGTTTTTTTTTGTATTTTTAGTTATTGTATTTTTTTTTTTTTTGCAAAATGCACTATAATAATAAAGCTTAACTAAATTGGAAATGTTAGTATTCAGGATTATGCAGCTAACATTACCCTAAAATCGGGCAGAGAATAATATGTTGTCAACTTCAAATAATAAATGCTTTCCAGATAATGTTGTTTTGATTTTTTGCCTCTTTATACAGAAATATATAATACTTGGGCATTCTTATTAAAAAAAACTAAAAAACACATGTACTAAACAAATTGAAATATCTGATATATCATCTCTTTCCCAATAAAAACATGCAGTTCAGCTTGTTGCATAAGATATTTTCTATTAACATTATCATCCAAAGTGAACTGAATGTACAACAAAACCAAACGTCCAAAGACCAGACTAAGACAACCTCTTGTCTCATATTGATTCTGATCAATCTTGCCTCTAGCTTCCTTTAGCCCAGATAAGACCGGTTTGGCAAGCACACAGTATACGCCATCATTGCAAACCTGTCGAAACCAGGTCTACGCTGAATGATCACTCCGGGAGCTCTAAAATCATCACCACTTCTCTTGCCATTTTCTACAGCACTGCGTGAGGCATTTGATTGGTTTGACAGGGCTATGAAAGCATGTTGCCTAGGTTTCCAAAGTGCGTTTCTGTCATTCTGCCTGTAACAGCTACATTTCAGAAGGAGCTTTGCAGACGGAGAAATTACCTGCACCTTTTACCTGTGAAGATGCCGGGATTGTTGACCAAACAAATGGATTTGTGATGCCAGAGTGGTTTCACCAGTGAAAACAGATATAGATATTAATATAGGCCTACATATTGGGTCAGCCTGAAAAGTTTCCCATGCAAACATCGTTTTAAAATAAACGAGTCTCCTTGCTCTTAACCTATATGGTAATTACCCTGCACAGCACGTCCTACCAGCCTCTTACTACAGAGATCAGCGAGGAAAATCGAGCTAGGTGAGCAGCCAAACGCGATCAAGTAAATTGAAGATGAGGTGAATTAATTCTCAATCAGCTGTGCCATAGTTATAGTGAAAACAGCTTAATGAGGATTTAAAAGGGATTCCTCCTGCTGCTCCGAAGAGGTGGACAAGGAAAACATGCGTGTAGAGCCAGGGGTGGATTTAGTGAATTGGGGGCCCCAGGCAAAATATAGGAATGGGGCCCTGTACATTTGCACACATTTACCTGGATCAACCTTGAGCTTGTTTTTTGTTGTTGTGATGCTTGCTGCTGCACAATGGTGCCCCATAGTTGTGCCCAGTGTTTCTACATTTTTCATGTACATTTTTGGCTTTCTTTCATGTTGTAGACCACAAAATAGCAATTGATTTACAATTGAACCGCCCCTGGTCTGACCAAAAACTGCAGACGGGATTATTGTAGTTATTTAACTACAAATTTAAATGAAACTGAAAAAATAATGAAAAGGAAATTATACATTTACACACCTAAGGATTATATCAACCAAAAAAAGTAACTGCTTATGCGTCCTTCTCATAAATGAGTAAGTGGCATTTAAAACAATAAATACATAATACGCACTCAATATTGCTCAATATTTAATTGCAGCTTCAGATGCATGATATTTACATTTGCTACAAGCACACTCTAAAAAATGCTGGGTTAAATACAACCGCTGGGTCAAAACAGCCCAATGGCTTGGTTTGTCCCTATTTTACCCAGCACTGGGTTGTATTTAACCCAGCATTTTTTATAGTGCAGGATACACAAGAAGCACATTCAACGCGGATGCACAGCCAGTTGTCATGGTAATAAACACCGTAAACCGTTCACGTGTCCACGCTTAATGAAAAATATCTCGCATATGAAAAGCATTTTAAGGGGCCCTTGGCTTTTGGGGGTCCAATGCGGTCGCCGACCTTTGCCTAATGGGTAAGTCCGCCCCTGTGCAGAGCCATAACAAAACCTCCAAGAACTTCGAAAACTCTTTTTTTTCACAGTCTAATGGTCTAATTCATGCTAAAAAGGAGTTGGTGTGTTGTTCCCTATTTTTCTACCACTTTTGCACACCAACAGAATACAAAAAACTGCTTAAAACTGATTTTTTTACCTAATTTTGGGATGCAATTTGCTATCAGAACTGGTTAATTTGAAGGAAAGTGTGTCTCTAAGTGTAAACACTGTGGCTCTGTTGGGCTTTCTACATTATGTTTGAGCGACTCGACCAAGGATGTCTGTAATACACTGAGAAAGCTATCCGTTAGCGCTCTCATTCATCTAAATGAAAAACGGTAAAATGTCGTCATGCTTAACTCATTACACCTGACAAGGACATTTAACAGAAAACACCGCCTGATTCACAAATCAAAACCACTGAAATCTAACTTACTATAACATAACATAACATACTACATATTAAAATGCATTATACTCTATCTATCTATCTATCTATCTATCTATCTATCTACACACACACACACACACACATTACTTTGCCGAATTGAAGAATTTACTCACTTTCAATTCATGAGTGTGAATTTGAATTTAACTGACCACACCACACAGGAAGTTAAATTGTAATTTAATGGGAATGACAGGAAGTGGAAGTATTCTAGCTACACTATCTCTATCTACACTACACTACTTTTTTCACTTTTATTCAGCAAAGATGCCTTAAATTGATCAAAAGTGCCAGTAAAGCATTTATAATGTCACAAAATATTTCTATTTCAAATAAAAGCTGTGCTTTCAAATGTTCTATTCATCAAAGAATCCTGAAAAATTGTATCACTGTTTGCATAAGAATATTAAGCAGTTTTCAACATTGATAATAATAAAAAAAATGATAATTACTCAAAAAATATTTAAGTAATGATGCTGAAAATACAGCTTTGCATCACAGGAATACATTACATTTGAATATTCAAATAGAAAACAGTTATTTTAAATTATAATAATGTTTCATAATAATATTAATTATTACTGTATTTTTATGCAAATAAATGCAGCCTGTAGACAAGCTTTTTCCAAAAACACACAAAAAATCTTAAATTACAGTTATATGAAGTTCTTTTACACCTACTTCCTTGCATTGAAATTTTAATTAGAATTCTGACTAGTGACCTTTGATTTACAAAAAAAAAATTAATCAAACTCGTTCATATGAATGATCATGTGACACTGAAGAGTGGAGTAATGGCTGCTCAAAATTCAGCTTTGCATCACAGGAATAAATGACATTTTAAAATATATTCAAACAGAAAACAGTTATTTTAAATGATAATAATATTTCACAATTTTACTGTTTCAAATAAATGCAGCCTATAGGCAAGCTTCTTCCAAAAAACACAACAAAAAAAATCTGTTTTAACAAATTACAGTCACATGAAGTTCTTTTAAATCTACTTCCTTTTTGAAAATTGAAATAGAATTCTGACTAGTAACGTTTGATTTACAAAAAAAAAAAGGTCAGCTTTGCATCACAGGAATACATTACATTTGAATATTCAAATAGAAAACAGTTATTTTAAATTATAATAATGTTTCATAATAATATTAATTATTACTGTATTTTTATGCAAATAAATGCAGCCTGTAGACAAGCTTTTTCCAAAAACACACAAAAAATCTTAAATTACAGTTATATGAAGTTCTTTTACACCTACTTCCTTGCATTGAAATTTTAATTAGAATTCTGACTAGTGACCTTTGATTTACAAAAAAAAAATTAATCAAACTCGTTCATATGAATGATGATGTGACACTGAAGACTGGAGTAATGGCTGCTCAAAATTCAGCTTTGCATCACAGGAATAAATGACATTTTAAAATATATTCAAACAGAAAACAGTTATTTTAAATGATAATAATATTTCACAATTTTACTGTTTCAAATAAATGCAGCCTATAGGCAAGCTTCTTCCAAAAAACACAACAAAAAAAATCTGTTTTAACAAATTACAGTCACATGAAGTTCTTTTAAATCTTCTTCCTTTTTGAAAATTGAAATAGAATTCTGACTAGTAACGTTTGATTTACAAAAAAAAAAAAGGTTTTCATCAAACTCATACACATCAATCATGGAAATGTCATGGCTACATTCCCTCATCACTCACTCACAGCTCTGGAATATGCAGCACAGGAGCAGGCAGGTGCCGGCCGGGAGCAGCTGTAGATATCATGCAGGACAGGAGCAGATAGTGTAGAAACCACAGGCTGATAAAGTGAGCAGCGGATGTGCATATGACTGCTGTAGCACGAGGATACAGACGGAACAAACTTCAGTGACCTTGCTTCTATTGACCAGAAAATGACTGTGGACTGTGTAGCAGATAATATTGGACAAGCCAGGCTACTGTAAACAGCGGAAAATATCCATCAGTATGTCTTATTCTCGCGTTACGGCTCTGACGACTATTCTCTTCGCCACTTTGAGGGATCTGTGCAATTCAATGTGCTTCGAAGAAATCACAGTTTTCACTACACTTCACACACTGACCTGCAATTACCAGAAAACTGAGCTAATGCACTACTCGGAGAAGAATAAAAATTAATAAACAAATACTAATTAAAAAAGGAATGTCAAAAAAGCACACAAGGCCGAATGATTATAAGAAGGCATTATTTATCTGTAATTAAATCCCAAGCAATGTCATCCCTTACTGCTTCACTGCATTGCAGTATACCAAGGTCTTGAAGTAATGAAGGAAGTTGCTCTGAAATTCAGTGTATAAAAAAAAAAAAAAATAGAGTTAAGTTTATAAATCAATAGTTCTGCTTGTATTTGCATGCTTATGTGGATAAAATATCAACTGCATTTCAATGGATCAATAAAAAGGGGATATAAAACTAGAGATGGGTAATCAAAAAAACTAACTGGTTGATGTTGTTATTTTAGTATCTTTGATATATTATTATAGTTTTAATTAGTTTCTGTTCATATTTTGTGTCAGTTTTTATTTTTATATTTTCCATTTTTAATTTTGTTGTATTTATTGTTTGTTTGTTTTTTTGTCTGTGTATATTGTATATATATAGTATTTTGAAATGTATTTCTGTTAAAATGTTATTTTAATTAATGAAGATGAACTATAACATATATGATATATACACCCTCTCTCTCTCTCTCTCTGTCTCTCTCTCTCTCTCTATATATATATATATATACTGTATACACACAGGGTTATTATAGTTGACTAAAACGGAAATTTTAAAAAATTAAAATTAAAACCATTAAAAAACATGTTTTCAACACTGATTATAATAATAATGTTTCTTGAGCATCAAATCAGCATATTAGAATTATTGGCTGCTGAAAATTCAGCTGTGCATCACAGGAATAAATTACATTTTTAAATATATTCACTTAGAAAAAAGTTATTTTAAATTGTACAAATATTTCAAAATGTTATAATATGACTGTAATAATATTACAATGAATGAGGACTTATTGCTTTTTTTCAGCATCTCGCCTCATGAGCTAGTCTATTTTGAAAATGCCTTTTTGCACATTTCTTAAATTCAATAATAGGGCTGGGTTTTGACACAAATTTCACGGTTAGATTAGATTCTCATTCCCAAGCTTGCGATTCGATTCGTTTACCAATTTGATTCGATTCAATATCGATTATTTTGGATATATATCAGGTACAGTACATGCCAAATTTTCTCAAGGAAAAAAAATCTCTCAACTAATGCTGTAAAATATACATGAGAGTCAGTTGGTACCACATTACTATAATATTGAAGGTTAAAATTGACTGATTTGTTAAAATTACACTTACAATTACAAAATAATAAAGTTACAATTACATAATAATATTTCTACTTCAGTTTTTTTTTTTTTTTTTAAATATAAACAATGGTTGCTGTCATAAAAACTCGGATTTATTCAAACATAAATTAAACATTGAAGAACAGTACAATTTATAATGAATGTTATATGGTGCATATATTTAGCAAAATGCCCCACTCTACAGTTTATTTTTTCTAGCTTACTAATGAGTTTATGGTCACCGAATAGGTTTTTTCTGAGGTAAATGTGACGTTACGCGACTTTGTTTACAAGCCGTTATATTGACGTCTTTGCGCGGCTGAAACACTAATTGAGCGATTACATGAGACAGGATACGGCACTCTTTCTTTTAACTTATCTTCGGATGTTTAGTCATGTTTATTTTGTGCTGAAACTGGTATTGATGTGGAGGAGATGATTAGTTCACGTGCGCCTCGCACTGCTGCTTTTATTGAACTGAGGCGCTACAGCGATCTGTCACTTCACATTAAACAGCGCCAAACGGCATTTATTGTTTGAATTCTGCAATACAATGGACAGAATTTGAAATCTGAGACTTTGTTTCATATTAAAAGTACCAAAGCACAATGCTTATTGCTATATATTGGATGGGAAGTGCACTTCAATGTTCCATCCATTAACTGAAAACAGGCTAGACTAATCGATTCTTGGGATTTAACAATCGATATTGTTCCGTAAAAATGAGAATCGATTAATATCGAGATATCGATATTTTTTACCCAGCCCTATTCAATAGCATACTACTTTACTGACATAAACTTGTATATTAAGGCAGTGACAAACACTTCAAATGCACTGGGCAACAATTTCAGATTTAATTCCTCCCAGTCAGATGAAGTGTAATCTCTCACTTAAATTCTGCACTTGAAGAGTTCGCTAACCTATACATATCGTCTTCCAGGTGCCAGTCTTCTTATCACTTTTAAAGGCTTTCTATAAAATGCCATGGTCCTCTGCTGGAGCTACAAGTCCAAGGGCAATTTTACGATATCTCTCGCCGAGGATCTCTGCTGATGTAGAGGTTACTTTTTCTCTCTCGCTCATGCTATCTTCACTCACTGCACTACATTAGCGTGCTACTGCGCTAATGCCGCAAGGACAATCTCCAAATTGAGCCTGGCAAAAACGTTTGACAGCTAGCACTTCAAAAAAAGAAAAGAAAAAAAAAAGGCAGTCGTCGTCGTCAAGGGAGAGTTTAAAAATGAACCCTCTCAAACTGTCCGACACTAACTCAGCCAAAAATCAGCATTATGGTAACGCGCTGACGGAAAATGCAAATGCTGCCGCTAATGAAATTTGGCTGCGGGTTTCTTGGCAAGGTTTGGAATTAAAAAGATTTAGGACGGAGGGAGAAGAGGAGATAGAAACGTTCACATATAATGAAAGAAAATGACAAAGAGAGGAAGGTACAGAGAAAGCAGGCGAAGACTTATTGAGTCATGAACAACAGAGACGTAATCAAAAGAGAATGAGGCTATTTATTAAGAAATAGAAACATGAAACCAGAGGATCCATCAGTTACCAGAGCTCAGCTGGAAAGTCTGCACAGTTGTTGCTGTAATTGCCCGTGTTTGCAATTGCATACTACCATCCTGCTTCTGCAGTATGTAAACTAAATACTGCAAATCAAAACATGCAGTAGCATAATACTGTATCCCACAATGCAACACTCTCAACTTGACCTTCCCATTGTGACAAATGAAAGTAATATCTCTTTGACAGCTTTTTCTGGACACAGTATTTGATCAGGCTGCCAAATATGAAGACATTTTTACAAAAAAATGTTATCAAAATGCAAAATAACCCTTTTCAACTCCAAAATTATAACTAGATGCAAATCACATACACCATACTGTGATCCTGTAATCACTGTATAATCACTGTAAAAATAAATAAATAAATAAAATAATATATGTGCGTGTGTGTGTGTATTCAAAGTTGTAAATAAAAAAATAAGTCTTTCTACTTCAAAATTTCCCGCTTAATTTAATGTGTTACTTGCCGTTTCTTTGTAATTATTTGTGAAATTTCTGAGTGAAAATTGTTTCGATATCAATTTTTTTCAGTGTACTGTACTTCACTGTAAAAGAGATTTTCTGAACTTGTAAATAAAGATTATTGAAGAATGTTTTACAAGAAAATTACATTTTTTCTTCAAAATTTCTTGTTTAATTCAATGTGTTACTGCTGTTTTTTGTAATTATTTGTGAAATTTCTGAGTGAAAATTGTTTCAATATCAATTGTTTTCAGTGAACTGTACTTCACTGTAAAAGAGATTTTCTGAACTTGTAAATAAAGATTATTGAAGTATGTTTTACAAGAAGATTACATTTTTCTTCAAAATTTCTTGTTTAATTCAATGTTACTGCTGTTTTTTGTAATTATTTTTGAGTGAAAACTGTTTCCATATCAATTTTTTTAATTGTGAAAATTGTTTCTATATCATTTTTTTTCAGTGTACCATATTTCACTGTAAAAAAGATTTTCTAAACTTAGAAATAAAGATTATTTAATAATCTTAGAAACAAAGATTATTGTAGTATTTTATGAAAAAATACTATTTCAGTTTTTCTTCTTCAAAATTTCATGTTTTAATTGAATGTGTTTTGTGAAATTCGCCAGCAATTTCTGAATGGAAATGGTTTCCACACCAATGTTTTTCAGTGTACTCAAAGACAATGTTAACTGAGGAAAAATTCACTTTTTAAATAAATAGTAGGCTTTATACATTATATATTGTGCAGTATTTAATAAGTAACAAGCTAGCAATCAATTCCAAACACAGTCATTCATTATTTCCATTTTCCAGAAAGAAAACAGGTGACAGTGTTATTAAAGTGAAAATATTTCAAAAACGTGTTTGTTCCAGGGTTTGTTCCTAAATGAGCAGCTCTAAGTAACATGACAGATTTCATTCAAAGCAATATTTACTCATTGCTCATCTGAGACAACACCGCCTGGGGAGATGATGGTGTCGTGATCATCATAAAATGGCTCTGTTAACCTATTAAAAGGAACTTCACGGGTTCACTAGCAGTTAAACTACACTGACAGCGTCTGTGACAAGAAAAATGATTTTGACTCGTCTCTCAACTGTTTAGAAAAAAGCACCAATCACAGTTACAGTAAGGCACTTACAATACAAGTGAAGAGGCAGACAATAAACACTAAAACACACATCCTTTATAGGATCATCCGATTATTGGAGTGCATTTTACAAAACTTCTACTTCAAAATTTCACTGTTTAAGTCAATGTGTTACTTGCCGTTTCTTTCCTTCTGAGTGAAAATGTTTCCAAGTAAATTTGATTAGATTTGTTTTAGTGTACGGATGCGTTTAAAGGGATAGTTCACCCAAAAATGATTTATAATTTATGCACCCTTCACTTGTTCCAAACCTGTATAAGTTTCCTATACAGTTAGCCTATATCCTAAACAGTCGACGGTAGCCATTGACTTTCATTGTTTTTTTTTTCCATACTATGGAAGCCAATGGCTACCGTCAACTGTTTGATTATCAAAATATCATCTTTTCATTTCAACAGAAGAAAGAAACTTTTTGGGTGAAATATCCCTTTAAGATTTGTCTTGAACAATGCACATGCAAACAAATATCTGAATTGAATTGAAAAGTTTAGGGTTCTTATAAACAAAACTTTCAGAATCTGAAATCGGATTGGATTCAATTGGACTGACGAAAATTAGTACATGTAAACAAACCTACTAAATCACGAGAATTAAATCACTTTCTGTGGTAACCAACATCAGATTCAATAGAGCTTAACTTGTATTGAATGTCCTTAACCATGTCTTTAAATTCTGAAGCTTGTTGTTGACATAAAAAAGGCTCTTTGATGCACTGAAACAGAAAAGTAGAGGAAGGGGGAGTGCATGCAATGACGCTGGAGTGAGTTTTGGAATGAAGAGACGCTAAAAGAAAAGAAAAACTTGTCATGAGAGAGAAAGAGAATTTCCACTAGGGATGTGCAAAACTACACATTTTTAAAATGGACTAGTCGAAAGTGGAACTGTTTTTAACTTGACAATGCCGTCTGCACATGTATATAAACCATCCAACGTCTGAAAAATAGCACAATGCACAACATTTAAAGTGTAACAGACATAGAATGCAACGAGGAAGAAATGCATAAATGCATGTTTAGATTTAAAAGAGAAGATGAGAGACGGTGACAGGAACCGACAGAGATGATAATTTGAACAGACAGCTATTTCGGTATCTTACTCAAAGACAAATCTGTACGCAGTAACTACTACCACATTTTTATTCAGTCACTCTCCTGGAAACATGCAAATGTACATGCAAAACACACTGAGTGCACGTTCAATGACTCTCAAGTATTTTGCATATGGAATTATTCCGTATGTCAGTGCATTGGCCATTAAGAGATTATAGCAAACAGATGCCCTCTGGTTAAAGCTAATCATCACCCAACACTCGGCCGCACTCTGGGTTTTTTTTTTTATATTTTGCTCAAGGCATATCAAAGTAGACTTTAGAACATGAAAACCTCAAATGATGAGTCTCATTGCAGTTGCACTAGCTCACATCCATTGGAATTTATTTAATTATAGTCAGTTTTGTGCATTGAATAATAGTTGTGATCTAGGATTTAAATGGATTTTGTTTTGCATATTTCAGAGTGAAATAGGATATTTGTCAGTGAAAAGTAATTATTTGATGAAATACTATGAAAATAAAGTTTTCTTTACACTAAAGTACACTGATGAATCGTCCACAAGAAGAGCTGAAACACTTATTAAGAAAGCAAACAGGGTACATTTCGATTTTGCTTGATTATGAGAAATAAAGTTGCAACTGTGAGATGTTAAGCCAAAGTGTAAGAAATGAAGTTACAATTGTGAGAAAACGCTATAATCGCAATTGAAAAAAACTGTTGCAATTTTCACGAATATTGCAATTATTACTTTTAGCTATTTAATTACTAGAAATAATATTGCAACTTTGTCAAATTGTGAGATATGCAAATCTAAAAAACAATTTATGATTGCAATTTTTTTCTTCCTAATTATGAGAAATTAAGCATAATTAATTGCAAGAAATAAAGTTGCATCTGTGAGATATTAAGTCAAATTGTAAGAAAAAAAGATACAGTTGTGAGATATAAAACTAAAAAATTACAATTTGAAGAAATAGTTGCAATTTTTGCAAAACGTGTGATAATTATTTTTACCGAATTAATTACAAGAAATAAAGTTGCAACTGTGTGACAAATTGTGAGAAAGTTACAATTGTGAGATATAAAACAAAAAATAAACACAAAATGCGATTTCAAGAAATAGTTGCGTTTTGTGATTGCGATTATTATTTTAGTTTTTCTTAATTACAAGAAACAAAGTTGCAACTGTGAGATATTAGGTCAAAATGTAAGAAACGACGTTACGATGGTGATGACGGTACAACAAAAGTAATCCCATTTCAAGAACGAGTTGCAATTTTCACTTTTTTTGCCCTAAAAATTATGAGAAATAAAGTCGCAACTCTGAGATATTAAGTCAAACTTTGAGAAACAGAGTTAAAATTGTGAGATCTAAAAATAATAAATCACAATTTGAAGAAATAGTTGACTGTCAAATTGTGAGAAGTAGTTACAATTGAGACAAAAAAATAAACACAAAACGCAATTTCAAGAAATCGTTGCAATTTGTGAAAGTGATCATTTACTATTACAAGAAATAAAGCTGCAACTGTGAGATATTAAGTCGAATTGTGAGAAAATCAGTTACAGTTGTGAGATATAAAAAAAAATAAACACAATTTCAAGAAATAAAAATATTATTTTTGCCTAATTAGTTATGAGAAATAAAGTTGCAACTGTGTGATATTAAGTCGAACTTTGAGAAATAGTTACAATTGTGAGATAAAAATTATAATCGCAATTTGAAGAAATAACTACGTCAAATTATGAGAAATAGTTACAATTGAGAGATATAAAACAAAAAATAATAACAAACGCAAAACGCAATTTCCAAAAATAGTTGTAATTTGTGATTGAGATTATTAGTTTTTCCTAATTACAAGAAATAAAGTTGCAACTGTGAGCTATCAAGTCAAGCACACAAGTCTACATATATTTCCTGCCAAAATGTACAGTAGCTGCCATGAATCTCTCGTTCCTGTTCCCCAGTGATTTATTCAGTACTTCTATTCTCTCATATGCGCTGCTATCTACCTCTCTCTCCTTTTTTCTCCCCGCCTTCCCTAGCATTCTCAATAATCGTCACCTTCGTACTCCTTTTTTCATCCATTGTGGTGTAGCGTCTGGACCAATCAAAAACACAATTTTTCATTTGATTTAACATATCAGTTATTCATTAGATTAACAAATCATCACAGTCCCATCACCCAATAAACTGGGTGCCAGGATGTCTGCAACGACACCAGGCCCCCCTGGTCCCCATGGCAGCTAATGCTGATACCACTGATTTTATGACCCACAGGAATGTAAGTAGGGAAAATCACTGCATGTTCCATAGCAAGAGGCACAATGCACAGTAGAAATTGACTTTTCATAGGAATTCATAGGAAAACCTTTCTTTGAATGAACACCCATATCCTTCAGGTCATGGTGTATGTTGTCTTTGATATTTTTAGACTATTCTATGCATGCCTATGATGGAACCCATTCCTGTCATCTTGCCATATGTAATCATACCATGTTTAGTATCTATGAATTCGCCTTCTGATGATCG
>NW_015552624.1:487703-492213 GCF_001515605.1 Sinocyclocheilus anshuiensis | reverse complement strand
TATAATTAATTATAACTAGTTATGATTAATTATTCATATTTCCCCATGAGCTGATTCGCTACAGTGGTAATCTTTCTCAATTTTTTTCCCATCCATTGCTTCTCTGGGGCTGCCTTTCCGTTCCTGACGACCGAGATGGTAAAAGAAATGGGGCCGAATTATTGCCTGAGATAACAGGAACCGTGCATGTACGCTTGTGTAAGTGTGTGTGTCAGTCTGCATAGGTGTGTAAGCCGTGTAACCGCACCATCTTTTCTCAAACACATGGGTTTCTCACATGGAAAGCTACAAGAAAATATAATGCAGTCAGAATGTAATTTGTTCACACATAATGACATGTTTTGCCACACGAACCAAAGCTGAACAGATTTTTACATTATGTAAATGGCGCTGTCTGGTTGAGACCACCAGCGTAGTATAAATAGCTTGGTTTCTGTGGCACTTATAAAGCGCAACTCATACATATGGCCAGACAATCATCAGCCGTACGGTTCCTGTCTTTGCTCCTCTCTCTGTTTCTGTCACAAATACTTTATCCTTTATCCTCTGTGTTCTCTAGATCTGTCCGTCCGCTTTGCTCAAATCCTCTCACAAACATATTCTGAACAACAGACGCTCTGTTTTCAAGCACAACAGTAATGCATTCTGAGCAAAGAAACAGGTAGACATTAAACTGATAAAACAGAGAGTTTTCAAAGCAGGAACACATGAAATGTACTGGAAGAGCGAAAACAAACCGCAAAAACAGTAATGAACATACAGTTAGATGAACACATGATGAGTTACAGTATGCTGAAGAATCAAATGAACATTCTTAGGTTAAGAATGGAAGATTAGCATTGGTTGGAAAGATAATTGGCTCCGCCCAAAACTTCTGACATTGTTTGATTGCATTGGGCTAGTCGGGATGCTCAAAAAATTAAAGCAGTGTTTACACTTTTATTTATATTGTTTAATGTTTTGTATATATAAATATCTATTAATGTATTCTTTATTTACTAAATTATATAAAATAAAAATATTTTAAATAATTTTTATGAAACAAGTGTGTGTGTGTGTGTGTATAAAACTTTTATTAATTACATATTTACTTTTAATTATGAATTTATATATATAATTTGATAAATTATTAATAAATGAATTTTTATTTATTAAATTATACAAATAAAAAGTGAGTTTGTATGTGTGTGTGTGTGTGTGTGTGTGTGTGTGTGTGTGTGTGTGTAAACTTATATATTTAATTATGAATTTCATCTGTATATAATATATGAAAAGAAAATTAGATGAAAATACTGTCTTTTATTTATTCAAGAAAATGATCTAATATTACATATCCGTGAGTGGCAAAAGTATGTGAATCACTACGATTAGCAGTTAATTTGAAGGTGAAATTAGAGTCCATCTGTTCAGAGGTATTTTCAATCAGGTGTCAGCGTCACCATCAGGAGAACATTGAACAACCATGGTGTGCATGGCAGAGTTGCAAGAAGAAAGCCACTGCTCTGCAAAAAGAACATTGCTGCCCGTCTGCAGTTTGCTAAAGATCATCTGAACAAGCCAGAGGGATATTGGAGAAATGTTCTGTGGATAGATGATTCCAAAATAGAAATGTTAGGTTTAAATGAGAAGCGCTATGTTTGGAGAAAAGAGCACACTGCATTCCAGCATAAGAACCTCATCCCATCTGTGAAACATGGTGGTGGGTCATGCAGCAAGACAACGACCCCAAGCACTCAAGTCGTTCTACCAAAGAATGCCTAAAGAAGGACAAAGTTAATGTTTTGGAATGACTGAGTCAAAGTCCAGACCTTAATCCAATTGAAATGCTGTGGAAGGACCTGAAGGAAGTTCATTGGAGGAAACCCACAAACATCACAGGGTTGATGCAGTATTTCACTGAAGAATGGGCTAAAATTCCTACAAGCCGTTGTGCAGGACTGATCAGCAATTACAAGAAACGTTTAGCTGCAGTTACTGCTGCAAAAGGAGGTCAGACCAGATACTGAAAGCAAAGATTCACATACTTTTGCCACTTACAAATATTTAACACTGGGTCATTTTTTCTCAATAAATACATGACAAAGTATATATTTTTGTCTCCTTTGTTTCACTTGTTTACCTTCAGGACTTGTGTGAAAATCTGATGATCTTTTGGGTTATATTTATTTATACAGAAATATAGAAAATTCTAAAGGTTTCACAAACATTCAAGCAGCACTGTATGTATGTATAATATATATATATATATATGTGACCCTGGACCACAAAACCAGTCTTAAGTCTCTGGGGTATATTTGTAGCAATAGCCAAAAATACATTGCATGGGTCAAAATTATAGATTTTTTTAATGTCACAAATTATTAGGATATTAAGCAAAGATCATGTTCCCTGAAGATATTTAGTAAATTTCCCACTGTAAATATATCAAAACTTAATTTTTGATCAGTAATATGCATTGCTAAGAACTTCATTTGGACAACTTTAAAGGCGATTTTCTCAATATTTTGATTTTTTTGCACCCTCAAATTCCAGATTTTCAAATAGTTGTATCTCGGCCAAATATTGTCCTATACAAACAAACCATACATCAATGGAAAGCTTATTTATTCAGCTAAATTATAATTTATAATAATTTTAAAATAAGAGGCCAAGTACAATGTGAATTCAATTTAAATTAATGTTTACACTTAGAGTTTTGGATAATTAATGCATTTTCCAGGTTGAATAAACAAACATTACTAACAAAAAAAACATTATTTTGTATTTTTACATTAACAATGTAATTAATGTTAAGTTGAATAAAACCAAGTATATTTCACATTATATCTATATTTTATTTGTGAACTTATGTTCAGCTGTTCATTTTAATTCCACTTATTTTCAGGTCATCAAAGCTCGGTAAACACTGCATGTCATGATGGTTACAGACACAGAGATGTACCTTTAATTTCACCAGGCTGATTGCTCACTAAAAAACCCTCAAATATCGTGTTTTCAAATTTCAAGTCATTTCAGGTTTGATTTTGACTTGCCATGAAGCGTGATATCTATGTGGGTGAGTTAGTCTTCCCATTAACAGCATTATTTATTCATTCAGACCGATTTGCATGCATAAATACGAGAGGCGGGATTTATTTATTTATATTTATTATAGATATACATATACATATATATGCAATGTATGCAATCTGAGCAGTATGGTAGTATGTCAATATGAACAGACATGTCAGAAATGAGTGGATTCTGTGGGCCAGACTGATGCTCTGCTGGTGCTGGACGTATGCCAGAAAACAAGAGCAAAACATTCATCAGTATGTCAGTGTTTGGATGATGACGGACAGTAACAGCCAGTTGTCCATAATACAAACAAACCACAAATTACAGCAAATAAATAAGAGCATTTACGCACAACAAATGTACACTCGTTGTATTGTGCTAAATGCTGAAAACATTTCCACCTGATAGCAGTGCACAGAGAGACAAGAAATTAAATGGACAAGAAGGGAAAATGGTATCAGTAAATGTCATAGGCTGGACTCAAACTGGTCATGTTGTGTGATCATGAACACGTGTAGAATCAGCTATGAATCTGCAATGCTTATAACTGCTATACACACATGCACTCATGCAATAAATACAAGAGGTCAATGGAATAAGAAGAGCAGCTAAGGGCACTAAATAAAGAGGCAGCAATCTCTGAGCACTGACAATATGTCTAATGTAGCGTGCCAACCTTCTCTTTCCTTCCACTCCTATCAGCTCAAACACAATAAACTACAACTCTCAATGACACTTTCACAGAGGAAGCATAAATTTAAATGTGTAGACCAAATGATTCTGGAAACTACAGCAGGCCGTTCACCATCGTGCACTGTCCTGTTGACTTACAGGTTTGTTCAAAATGAGACATACTTACGTTAATAATAGTTAGTTATTGATGCCATTATAGTTAGGCTATTGTTTTTTAGCTTTTTTATCACATTGCAAATTACGATCAAATAGAATTGCCGCTTGCAAAAGTCTACACATTTAAATTTGCTTGGTCTTAAAGCCTTCATTTTATGCAAGCTACTAAAATAATGAATAATTCCAAATGAATTCCATCATTTAGACAGGAATAAATAAGAAAGTAAAACTCTCACTTTATATTAATGTGCAATGCTTATAACTGCTATATACACATGCACTCATGCAATAAATACAAGAGGTCAATGGAATAAGAAGAGGAGCTAAGGGCACTAAATAAAGAGGCAGCAATATCTGAGCACTGACATTATGTCTAATGTAGCGTGCCAACCTTCTCTTTCCTTCCACTCCTATCAGCTCAAACACAATAAACTACAACTCTCAATGACACTTTCAAAGAGGAAACATAAATTTAAATGTGTAGACCAAATGATTCTGGAAACTACAGCAGGCCGTTCACCATCGTGCACTGTCCTGTTGACTTACAGGTTTGTTCAAAATGAGACATACTTACGTTAATAATACGGTAAATGTCCCTAATATC
>NW_015552624.1:483690-487693 GCF_001515605.1 Sinocyclocheilus anshuiensis | reverse complement strand
AGAAAGAAAGAAAGAAAGAAAGAAAGACATTTACTCACAATGTTGAGGGTTGGATTAAGTCCCACTCTACATTACTTCCCACTGAATATTCTGTTTTTGATTATGCAACTGCAAAGTTGCGAAGTTCACATCCATTTATTGCACTCTAGAACAACAGACAAGCGAAACAATGGCTGGGTTTCTTTTATAAGAGAATACAGTGCATTCTCCGACAGAAAAAAGAACAGTCCAGAGGTTTATTTTCTGTCAGACAATGATTCTAATTGCTATTTTCTGCCATCTGAGTCTTGGAAAGCAAATGAATGCACACTGAGCCAGAGGAGCAGGGCAGGTTTCCACTGACACCAGTGCCAAAGGGATGCCACGGCAGAAGACTCTGTCAAGCCCTGGTTGTAAAGAGCAGCAGGTGTCTCAGTGGAGGGCTGAAGGGGCATCGCTTTATTTCCATCACACAAGATGTGAGCTATGACGGAGTGCATAAAGGTGAATTCAGAGGGTGAACATCATGATAATGTAGCTCACTGTCTGCAGCTCTCTGTGCATGCATTCATTAGAGAACAGCATAACCCCTTCATAATTAATAAGGATCAGTATAACACGATTCTGAGATTGTTGTGGTTTAAATGTCTATGATAAACCAACTAATTGCAGATTCAGTCTACATTCGTTTCCATCACTCCTGGACAAAGCATAGTCCATAATCAACTTCCTAATAATAATCCATAAAAACAATTCCTAAAGCAATATTATGGATAGAGGACACATATTTTAGCCAGAACCAATGGTTTGAAGTTAAAAATGTCTTGATGGCTTTGTTCCTTACAAACACGTAGCTTTTTGCTTCAAAAGACATTCATTGATGGACTGGAGTCATGTGGATTGCTTGTGGATTATTGTGTTGTTTTTATCAGCTGTTTGGACTGGAAGTTTGGAGTAAATTTTCAGCAAATTTTTTTTTTGGGTGAACCATTCCTTAAAGAGACTGTTTATAAATCTAAATATGTAAAAATCCATAACATACTTCAGCCTGCCAGCAGAGGAAAAAAGTCAGCCTCATAAACAACTGCTGTGAGAAATCAATGATTGGTCGCCTATATAGCCCATAGGAACCACTGACATAATAGAGTGTCCTGTTGTTTTCTAATTAATGCTGCATGAACATGATTGTGTGCAAAGTTTGACTTTTTGTCTCCATTTTTGCACCATCCATAAATTCATTTGTCATCTAGGCTCATCATAACATAGCCTAACTATTTAATAAAACGGCACTGACTAAATGATCTTTTTGTAAATTTGCATTCACCCCTGTAATTGTAAATCATTGTGTAATCAGAAATACAGCCCACTGCATCAATATTTAAATTTAATCAGCATCTTGACTGGTTGTTTTGGATATTAACCAGTTTGTGATTTATAATTGTTGGTTGTTTGTTAATTTCCTGCATTCACTCTGTTGGGAACCTAGCAAATGATTTTTTACACATTAAGCTGATATCACTTTATGTGAAGAAGCCATCTAGTAAGTTGGCTCTAACCTCAAGCTTGGCCATAAGTATCAATCGACCCATCTGAATTTCTAGGGGCATCTATGGCAAATGTTGCCCACTAAGAAGAAAACCAAGCTTGGAAAGCAATACTGGCATCTGGGATGTCTGTGCACTTGCAGCGAGTAGATACCATTAAGCTTTGTGTCAATCAAAATGCCACAAAACCCACCCATCAATTATGTGAACTTGACTCGAGACTGTGCTGTAAAGGAGTTTATGTTCAAACGTTACTGATAATAAATAACTGCACATTACCAAAGCATGCACTGAAAGGATACAAACCAGACCTCTAAACCCTGTTCACACCATCAATGACTTGCAGCAACACAGTGACCTGAACTCAATGCAATCTGACAAGTAACATCATCTTAAGAGTAGTAGTTACTAGGGCAACAAAGTGTTCAGAAGTCATTGGCAGCACCCGAATATGTGTACTTCCCTACTACACAGTAGGTGAAAAACAGTATGTGAAAGAGTATTCATGAAATAGTAGGCAAAGAGTAACCGGATGACCATTGAGATGGACACTTTAAATGTGAACATGCGAATAGCAAAAGTAGTCACATGACAACAACATGGCGAATGTAGTACATCCGAATTAGATTCATACTACATACAATAATACTATA
Source organism: Sinocyclocheilus anshuiensis (assembly GCF_001515605.1). Lineage (NCBI taxonomy): Eukaryota > Metazoa > Chordata > Actinopteri > Cypriniformes > Cyprinidae > Sinocyclocheilus > Sinocyclocheilus anshuiensis. Next base: position 485,517 of record NW_015552624.1, on the reverse strand, counting down.
GAACGCACTTTTTGAACAGTTACGAAATAATTACTTATTCAGAAAAAGTACCTATACTCACCTGGATACAATGGCAGAGAAACACTTAGAAAACTAACAACACAGCAACTTTATGTTTTCGCTGCCAGTGTGAACGGAACTTGCGTTTAGAAGCGGTTTAATATTTGAGAGTTGAATTCAGTTTCACTTCACTTCAACAAAAACATACTGCAACACAAACAGTCCCTCACAACGTCTGCGTTTCTAAATCTTTGCTAGGTATTGTAGCTCAAAATTATCCATAATCGCAGTCACGAAAATATGTACTCTACAGTTATTTTAAACAGAGGCGTTCTGTTTCGTTTAATTAAAATAACTAATATAAACAATTTTTAAATTATCGCTCTGACATAACTTTAAATATATTCAACATAACTTTAAATCATTTTTTCTCCTTTGTCTATCTTACTAGCGATTTTCCGTTGGAAATCAGTAAATGCGCCCATTCACGATCGTTTTATCGCAGATTTTTATCTTCGATCCCACAGAAATCAACTTAATCGCTGCTTTTAGGTTATGATTAAAGTAAATTGGCTAACTAAAATAGAATCAAACAGTCAAATATACACCAACCCAAGTTGCAATTTTACAATTATTAGGACATTTGCACTCACAGTTTAGAGAATGTTAAGATTGTTTCGAAAAATGTGCCAAAGCAATTGAGAAAAACTGTAATAAAATAATACATAATTATTCATCATAGGAATCGAACCCGGATGTCTCGCAGCGCATACGAACATGCTAAAAATTCACTAAGCTTAGGTTCTTAATATTTGTCATGAGTTAAACTGATTTGTGCGCTAATCAAAGACCCCGAAGAGCTCTGGCACAGTTCAAACGCATTAACGATTTCACGCAATTATTTCAATGAGCATCTAATAATAACAATTTATGCATTTAGCAGACGCTGCGCCTTACAGTGCATTCAGGCTATACATTTTTTACCAGTATGTGTGTTCCCTGGGAATTGAACCCACGACCCTTTGCGCTGCTAACGCAATGCACTACCACTGAGCCACAGGAACACACCTAGCGCATCTAACGGAGTTGACAAACATGCGCGCATGAAACCGGTTTCGCCAGACACGAGTCGTATTGGATAAACTTAGAATTTGGTCATTTAGGCTAACTATCACTCAAACGGAATGGTCTTGCATTATGCTCGACCTGCAGCAGCGTATCTGCACTCAACTAATGCGAGCTAAAGTTTAGATTCCTCAGTCAGAGGCTGAACATGCGAAACCCGACAACACTATATAATACTACACTGCAGAGGAGAGCAATAATTTGGGGGGTGAAATTATGCAACATCGCCTGATGTTTCGCATCTATCGCTTTAATCCAGCTTCCCCATGTCATGTTTGATACAGAAGTGCTCCGTTATAGAACAAGAGCACAAAAATAAAAAAAATAAAGCAATACACACTTAGAGATCTATATGACAACACTAAACTCTAACGATGCATGTGCAAACGACGTGCTGTGAAGCACACTAAGGTTCATCTAACGGGAGAAGGGTGGTTTCCTCGGTCGCCGGGGCAAAGTCATCATTTAAATGAGCGAGCATGCATCAGCACACTTATTTACCTTACAAAATGATCACAATCCACTGGAGAGTGTCTCCAAACAAAAAATCCGCTCGTGAATCCCTTCTCCGGCCCCAAGTCCCTTCGTCCACTCTTATCCAAGTCTGGCAAACGTTGAGCAATAGAGTCTGACAGCAGCGGAACCCTCCGTGAAGTCTCCGGTTGCACGAGCGAGCGAGTGGGCGGGACCTCTAGCGGTTCA
>NW_015552624.1:480963-482436 GCF_001515605.1 Sinocyclocheilus anshuiensis | reverse complement strand
CGAGTTTCACAATTTGAGTTGAATTACTGAAATAAATGAACTTTTCCACGACATTCTAATTTATTGAGATGCACCTGTATATATATATATATATATAAAATTAAATAAATTTTTTGAATAGGCTACCCCACAACATTATAAACATTTTTTTTTTCCAATTCATGCATTAAAATTATAATATAGTTTCACTTTTTGCCTATTTATATTTAATCATATTATCAACAAAACTGAAGTTGTCTGAATAATTATAAAGAACACTTGTTAAAAATCTACAGCTATAGGCTATATTACTTATGTCCACATTACTTAGGCTAATTAGCCTACATAACAAAAAATACAAAAAAGTTAGTCATTTATTTTAAGCTTAAGTTAGATATTTGCAAAAAGACAGAAAAAAACTGCTTTAGTAATATATTAATTTCACTGATGTCTGAATTTATATCATGGCTCTTTGCCTCCAGCCTGCCACCATCAGGAGCCCTTTTGTAATGACTTCCACAAAAAAAAAAATATATTGTATTAAAATATATTTTTGCTTAGTTCTAATTTCTAAGTCCCTCTATGGTGAAAATCCAATTTATGACGTTGTTTAGATGTCTATCTGGTGTTTTTAATATCTATGATGCTTACGCTATGTTCTCTGTCATCCACTGGAACGCCACTCTCTCGTGACCACATAGTGGAAGCTATTATTACAGTTTAAAAAGTTTTAAATATGGATATGTTTCTTACACAAACGCATCGGTTCACTTCAGAAGGCCTTTATTAACCCCTCGGAGCCGTGTGGAGTACTTTTTATGATGGATGATGCACTTTATTTTGCTTCAAAATCTTGACCACCATTCAATGAAGAGCTTGGAAGAGCCAGGACATTTTTTAATAAAAAAGAAAGTCATATACACTTAGGATGGCTTGAGGGTGAATAAAATATGGGGTAATTTTCATTTTTGGGTGAACTATCCCTTTAAAGACAAACCATGTGCAGATTCATCAGTCAACACCATTGCTGAGCATTTTCTCCTTAAAACTGCATAAGAAACTCTGAAAAACATGGTTTGAAACGGTTCCTGTCTACTGCCATCACAAACATGTAATCAATCCAGTCAACCTATCATTAGTATATCACAAGAACATGGTTTAAGCAACACATTTTTATCTGTTTGAAAATGTAGTCAAGCCAAAGGCTAATGATATCTGTTACCTTTACGTATCCGACGTTGTAGGGAGCGATACATAGAATGTATTACCATTCTGATACATTAACATGTAGATGACCCTGAATAATTTGCTCCTTTTTTTGGAATCAGTTTCTTGTTCAAACGTATATGGCTGAATTAATCCAATATTGCCACTTGCCAAATGAGTAAATATGCAGCAGGCGAATAGCCTACTAAATGTATCCACATATACTAAGTGAGGTAAAGGTGTTATGTTCAAGCCATGTTAAGGCATGAAAAATAATTTATATATATA
>NW_015552624.1:470021-480916 GCF_001515605.1 Sinocyclocheilus anshuiensis | reverse complement strand
ATTTATATATATATATATATATATATATATAAACATTTCTCACTATTAACTACACTCTAAAAAAAATGCTGGTTTGTTTCAACCCAACTTTGGGTCAAATATGGACTAACCCAACCGTTGGGTTACATTTTTACATTAAATTTTTAACCCAAAAGTTGGGTTAGTCCAAATTTGACCCAAAGTTGGGTTGAAATAACCCAGCATTTTTTAGAGTGTAGCATGCATATTACAGCATATTGGCTGTTTATTAGCATTTATAAAGCACATATTAATGCCTTATTCTGCATACAGCAAATTAGGAGTAGTATTTAATAGTAATAGTTAACAGTTTGTTAATAGTGAGAATTGGACCTTAAAATAAAGTGAGGCCAAAAAACATTTAAAAATGTCCTTTTTATTGAGTTTTAAGGGATAAAACTAATGACTGCAAAAGGACTTTAATATATATTTGTTGTTCAGCTGTTGAGCTCAAAAGTCATCCCCATCAATATATTCTGCAAGACATAAATTAATGATATTATTTGCCTGTTTCTGCTCATAGTTTAAACAGCTGAATGATGTCACCTCTGTTTAATGATGTCTAATAAGGGTAGACCCCAAATTTTTAGTCCACTTCAAAAGGAGATATTTTATTTAACAGAAATCACTTTTCAAAAACTACAACGAACGACCCATTTGGACTACAACGCATATTTTCCGGGATTTGTGATATCACAAATATCGACGAATGGGATGAGACCTGGTTTAGCTGCATTAGAGAAGGCAACGAGTGTTATTATCACTATGTCAGAGACACGCTAGCTTTCCCAAGGCAGACGAACATAGAGTGGTTACAATCATCCGGGTTTAAATCGCGCTCAAATTGATTTGATTGTGACGCAATATTTACTCTGAAGCTGGCAGGCGGCTATGGTAAGGGGTATGACATTTCCCGACCAGGCACCGAGTGCTGCCAATCACAACACACACTGGCCCAGCTAACCAATCACAACACACACTGGCCTAGCTAACCAATCACAGAACACACTGGCACAGCTAACCAATCACAGCACATTTCGTATTTCAGAAGGCGGGCCTTCATTTGATACAGGAACTATTTCAGCCATTCATGCCAGACTGGGGAGAGAGGTGTTGTAATAATGTAAAATATGTGAAAAATAATGTTTTTCGAACAACCTAGTATGAGAGCCTGTTCTAGTACACCCCAAAACAAAATCAAGACTTTGTAAAAGAGCATAATAGGACCCCTTTAAAATAGTATAAAAGAAATCATTTAGCAGAATATGTCCAATAAATCAAAGCCTCATTTATTTTTACCTCTTCCTCTGAACCGGGGGGCAAATGGATGGATGGATGAGCAGATTCAGCGCATCCCATCTCAAGACCCCATGTTTACCAAATCAGACAGACGTTGTCTCTTCACTCTGCTTCACTCTAGTCGAAGCCAATGCATTCACAAGATTGTGCAACATGCCACAGTTTGGAAGAAACCAAAATCCAGCACTGCTGAAGAAAAATCGTTTTCTTTATGACTTGTTTTTAACACTCAGCAGCTGTGGTTATCATCACTTCAACATAAAAAACAAACAAACAGGTTATTAAAAAGCATATTGAGCCTCAAGAATTCTGCTGCTTAAAAAGACTGCTTGAAAGAAGAGCATCTGGGATCCAGTCATCGAAGCACCAAGATATTACAGTAATAAAGCTCATTATATCAAGAGTTTCTGTCGAAGAGCCTGTTAAAGGTTATTCTAATCACCACTGCTTGAAACCCACAGCCACAGTTTTGAGGTGCTTCGTTTTCTCCATGATTACTGAGAGACAAATGCACATTTTCTCTTAAGTAACTCCCTCAGCTGTCTGGGGCATTATGAAAGCTCTCCACTTTTGTTGCCACGGTGAAAACCATAATTCCTGCCACTTTTGATATCGGAAGCTTTAAAAACCCTTTCCTGCACTTGAAAGTTGTAAAATTTTCTTTCCGAAACCAATCAGCTGGAATTCTTACAATAATTGCACTTTTTGCAACTCAATTTTCTCCCTCACACAAGTGGATGCATGTTTCTGCCACAGAATTATTTGCATGACTATTGTTTTTACTATTATTTTTTTACCTAAATGCAGACAGCAGATCAATTAAACTCTTTAAAAAAAAGATCCAAAAGTTTTGTTTTTTTGCAGCAGCAGCAGCAGCAATGCCATAGAAGAACCATTTTTGGTTCCCCAAAGAACCTCCAGTGAACAGTTCTTAAAAGAACCATTTTTTCAAACCTAAAGAACTTTTTTCTATACTATAAAGAATAGGGGTGTAACGGTACATGTATTCGTCCTGATGCTCTGCATTACAGGTAATATAACGTTGCTAATAATGTTCAGTTTCTTGCACAGACCGATCGTTTTACTTCATAAGACCTCAATATATCGTCAGGAGCCATGGATATTAATTTTGTTCACTGATATGCTTTTTTTTATTCTCAGGAATGAGTAGCCACTGATTTTATGAATCACCAAGGAGCACAGTTTCAGCTAAAAATCTTCTTTACTGTTCTACTGAAGAAAAAAGTCACCTACATGTTGCATGGCCTAAAGGGTGAGTAAATTAACAGCAATTTTTAATTTTTGGGTGAACTCTCCCTTTCAGTGTGTAAGAATTTCCAGAAGAGCACTGAGAAAGAAGCCTGCAATTCAAGTAAATGTTCAGTTGATACATCCTCTAACGATACCAAAACAAGCACTTAATGTTCCATTATTGCATAAACAATATTCTGGACAAAAACTGTTGTCTTGCCTGCTTCCAGTGAGACTCAAATCAATCGACCATCACCAGAACAAACGCTGGCACACGCTGCCTAAACATAGCCTAGTGTTGCCAAGGAGAAGCTTCCTCCACATGCTGCATGTGCTGAGAACGGCCCTGATGCTTTCCATGATTAATACATTTCTCCAATTACCAGTTGCCCTTATTGAGACAATTGTCATCACAATTCACAGAGCTGCTTTCATAACCGATTCATCTCAGCAGGCTCGCAGAGATATTCTGCACTGTAGCATTATGGATGTTTTTATATACATTATAGCTCTTCATTTGTCCCATGTTGTCAGGCATTTACACAAGAAGACCTGTTAAGGATATAGTAGAGATTTTTATGTTATATAAAGAAAATGGTTGCCAGGGTGTTGCTAGGCAGTTGCTAAGGTGGTTTCTAAATGGTAACTTATCTATTATGACAAAAACAAAAAGCCCACCATTTATACTACTGTTCAAAGGTTTATGACAGATAACTGTTGTTAATTATTTTCTATTTTTTTTCTTTTTTTTTGTGCCTTATGATGAACAAGGCTGAATTATTGGTCAAAAAATACAGTAATATTACAATTTAAAATAACTGTTTTCTATTTGAATATATTTAAAAATGTAATTTATTTCTATAATGTTAAAGCTGAATTTTTAGCATCATTACACCAGTCTTCAGTGTCACATGATCACATGATGAACCAACATGTATTTTTTGTGAAAACTGTGATACATGTTTTGATTAGTAAGTTTTTGCAACAATAAAGTTTTACTGTAACTTTTGATCAATTTAATGTGTTCTCTTAATAAGCAGGGTTATTATAGTTATTTAAAATGTAAAATTAAACTAAAATTAAAACACAATGTTAAAAAATAAAATAAATTTTTTTTTTACTTCAGCTAGTTGCCAAGGCAATATTTCTCATTTTAATTTAGTTTAACTTGTACTTAAATAACTAAAACTGAAATAAAAACGATTAGAAACTACACACATATATATATATATATATTACAAAAGCACAAAACAAAATGACAAAATATTAACTAAATTTAAAATGGGAAAATGAAAAATATAAAAATAAGATGATTCAAAATATTATAACTATATAGAATATTAATAAAAAAATTATATCTCAATTATACTAAAACAACATTGTGCTTAATGCTGAATAAAAGTATTGGGACATTTGAACAGTGTATTTTATGGTATTCTGATATGATTTTTTTTTTATCATGATCATTTTTTTATCAAAACATTTTTTCAGATACTAGGTGAAACAAGTCCAACAACAACACAAACTATGTGGGATCAGTTAGGCCCAAAATTATATAAGAAATTATATTAATGTAGATACATTTTTTTTTCTTTCTGCAATTTGCAGAGTAATTTTGCAGAATAGATTTCAACACGGTAAAGTGTGTTTAATAGAGCTTTACATTCTTATTAGTAACTGAAAATCTATCAAATTAACCAGAATATTTATCTTAATAAACAAATATATATTGGGCAGGGTACTTTTTGCCTAGTTATGCAGTTACTGAGTATGAGCAATAAAAACAATAAGAGAGAAAATATCAGAGAACCTTCCCTCATCCGCAAAATCACGTACCAGCACTCCAATGGGAGAAAAACTAACTTTGCTTTCGCTGTCTGTTCACATCTCTCTCAGGTTGTGAGCGTGTAATGCTCTTTTATAATTACTAAACGATGTGTTTAGTGTAAAAGATCATTAGCGGCAAACAAAAGGTGAGGCAGTGACTTTTCATCTCGTGTTATGTCAGCTTGAAAGAAAATTGCGAAGCCTTGTTTCAGGAAATTAGCTTCCAGGGGGATGTGAGAACGTTTGATTGTGGATGAAAGAGAGCGATATGTTGAAATGGAAATGTGTCTGACTGACTGTGGACGTGAATATTGCCCCTCAGGGATAAATAAAGCACATGCATTCAGCTATCTCTCTATTTGAGCATAAAAGCCTGTGCGCATCTCCATATATGAGCTCTATTGGTTTATTTCTACATTTCCAGATGAGACAAAGCGGTAGATTTATTACATCTCCCACTAATTTATTCAATAATTCGTTGATATTTACATAAAGTAACCTGCTCAGCCACTTTCTGACCGTCCGCTCTACTGTGTGACCCATAGAGACCGGCGTTTGATTTATACTACTAACAATTTGTAGAAAATGCTGCCAAAACATCACTCAGGCAAAATAACAAATGTGCATTCGCTCCTCAGAGCCTGAGCTTTCAGCAAGTACCCTGTTCATCATTACACTGGCATTCAGGCTCTATTATAGATTGCTCAATCCACTGCCATCAGACAGATGGGTAATATAGTGCACATTGTTCGGGTGTCTGAGGTACGAGGAGCTTCTTTGTGGTTTACGGAATGAGACGTCCTCAGTATTGCAGCCTTAGTACACTCAAAATATTTAGGTCTAAATTTAAGATTTCAGTTTGTTTGAATTGCAAATAAAAAATTGGATTACACAGTTTTAGCATAAAAAACTCATATATATTTCTCAGTCACATACACTCTCAGAAAAAAAAAGCTGTCACAAGAGCGGTACCTTTTCAAAAGGTATACAAATATTTACCATTTAGGAACTAATATGTACATTTAAGGTACTGATATGCACCTTTAGGTATATAATAAGGTATAAATGTATACCTTTTAAAAAGGCACCATCCCAGTGGCAGCTTTTATACCTTTTTTTCTGAGAGTGTATGAAATGAAACAGGCACGATTTCTGCACTCGAAAAAAAAAAATCATGGCATATAGTTTATTACTGAAGGGATGGTTCACCTAAAAATGAAAATTCTGTCAATAATTACTCACCATTGACTCGTTCCAAACCTGTATGAATTTCTTTCTTGTGCTGAACACCAAATTAGATATTTTGATCAATGCTAGTAAGCAAACAGTTGATGGTAGCCATTGACTTCCATATAATTTTTTTTCAGACTATGGAAGTCAATGGCTACCGTCAACTGTTTGGTTACCAATTAATTTGTTCTAGGGGGTTCGTTATTTGCTTTAAGGCAAACTGAACAAAACAGGTTTAAACCAGAAACCATGATTTTCACTTAGTCCAATGTAAAAATGCACTTTAAATGAACAACACAGTAGTTTCACTTTTTTCAGTGTATCCCTATATTTTCATCTATTTGTTTTTATTTAAATAATCCTATTTTCAAAATGCATTTATTCAAATTGCTTAAATTGAATCAGCATAAATGTGTTCACTGTGAAAACATTTAAATGTATTCAGTTAAAATGTATGAACATGGTTAAAATATGGCAAGCTGTGGAACAAGCAATATTGAGTTAGTTAAAATATATAGGACTGAAACGAACTGAATTAATGCTAAATATATAAACCTGGTTATTGTGTATTTAAAACACTTCCAGTTTATTAGTACTATTACAGAAATCTGACCTACGTATGCACAACTGACAAACAATCATCACATTAAGTTTAGTCATTTGTGCATGATAAAACGGTGTCTTAAATCTGAATGGATGGAAATTTTAATTCAAATACATAAATCTTAAATTTAGGTAAGGTTTCTTTTCTCTCTCTCTCTCTCTCTCACTCTCTCTCTCTCTTTTATTAACGGAGTATATACACGTCCTAGGCAAAGTGGGCTTTTGGACAATATCAGCATAAATCCTTACATTTTTTTGTGCTGACGTTGCATTGATAAAGAACATCATAGAATATGAAAACATATTTAACTAAATAATAATTTCATAAAACAGAAAAGCTTTTTTTAAAGTCATCCCAAAAGGAAAATGTGGGTTCAGTATGAATTGTTTTCAGTTATGCATTTGTGCATAATTTAAATTGTGCATAATAATTTCTTAGGAAAAAAAAACACGAATTCAGGATTCAGTTTAACATTTACAACAGAAGTAAATTGGGCCAATTTTTATTTTTTTTTTGAGGATTTGAAATCACACGTATAAGTTTATAAAAGCATGTTTCTGTTAAAAAGCATTATTTGAGCTGTTAAATCATAATTTTACAGTCGTTTCAGAGTTTTAGGGTTTGCGGTGTTCCGTTGTCATGGTAACAAATTGTAAACTTGGATATAACTTTACACAGGAAAATGTAGAAATTTTTACACTAAAATCATGTTAACACAATATTGTTTACATGTGGCAATACTACTGAAACACTAGTATTTTACATGCCTACAAACTGGCTCCATTCACTTCCATTGTATAAGCACCTCACACGATGTGTATATTTTGGCAATAAAATATGTAATCAAAAAGAAATCCATTATTGCTGGTCTTCAACACATTTACACAAAGAAACAGTAATGATTTACACTGATATTATCCAAAACCCCATTTTGAATTTGCTAATTTTCGAAGGGCGCTATACACTATATCATTTTAATAGAAATAAAAACCATATAATCCTGTTATCAAAATATGATCATGTTCAACTGCTGTGAATGAACTAAAAAAGGCTTCTTCTTAAAGCTTGAACACTCTGTCTGGCACTTCATTTACATTTAGCATATGCTTTTATCCAAGTCGACTCACAATTGAGAAATGCAATAAGTGATTCATCCTAAGGAGACAGAAATGTAACAGTAATATTAGAGACAAAATTCCCAGCGCAACTCTGGATAGGACAGAACAGACCTTGTTTGTCCCCCCATCAAAAGGACAACGACAGTTTTGGATGGATTGTGGGTAAAACCGGATGAGTCAGACAATGTTCCTCATAGAGTTTCCCCCATTAAAACAGGCTTATCTGCACGGACACAGAGAGCACAGAGACAGAGAAGTCAATTATATAGGTTACATAAAAGAGGGCATTGTTCCTTTAACACGCTGGAACTATAAAACAATACAAGCTTAAAATGTAGTTCTTGGTGTAACAGCCGTCGCTCAGTACGAACAAAACACAATGAATCTGACATATGTATTAAATAAATCCTGAATACTGTGCCATAGCCATTTCAAATTTTTGTTTATTATTATTAATTATAAATGATTATATTTATAACTCAAAATTAATTATTTAAAACAATTATTCACATCAAAGATAAAATACATAAAAATTAAATATTTATTATACAATATATTTTTATGAATTAAAGATAATTTAATATATTTTATATTATTTAATATAAAATTATACAAGAAAGACAGTGAGGGGGTGGGGAGGGAGAACGAGAGAGGAAAAAAAAAAAAAAAAGCACAAAGGATGGTGTGGCGAGAGAGATTGCTGTAGCCATAGAGCAGCACTGGCTATGGAATATGCAGGCCTGTTACAGCCTCAGGGCTTCTAGGTAAATAGAGAGAGCACAGCAGGATTGGCCTGGTTTGGTCTATGGCTGACCTAACGCTTTTGTGAATGCAGATCTGCACTGTTTACAGAATCAGGTTCACTTCTATTCAGATTCAATTCAATTCAGCTATGCTTTTCGCAATAAACGGCTAATCTTTAAACTGGAAATAACACTCCTGCAACATAAAAGATGTCAAGCTCAAATAGGAATGGCAGTATTACTAAATCATCAGTGGAGGATTTGTGATTATATTTAAGATACAAAAGATTTGCACTAATTAGTGGTGTTTGCCAGGTCAAGCATCACTACTTCTGTTGCACATGTTTAGGGTTTGTTCAAATCCCTAACTTTAGATATTAATCTTCATTTATGCAACAGACATTAAACAGGAGGGAAAAAAAATCCCATATAGACTTACATTGAAGGACGGACCTGAACCATATCTACAGACTAGAAAATGTGAGGATGGGCTCTTTTGACCTACGTCCATGGGTAACCACCTAGCAACCACCCAAATTACCTTAGCAACCCCATAGGAACACCCTGGCAACAACAAGACTCTTACATCATGGTAGTCAAGTTTTGCATTGCAAACACCACTCACGCTTTCATCAGACAATGTAAATAAACGTTGACCAGTAAGCAACCACCCAAAATACCTTAGCAACTCCATAGCAACAGCTCAAAACACTTAACATCATGGCAGTCAAGTTTTGCAATGGTGGGAACCACTCAGATTTTCTTTAGAAAACAAACAAACTTGGGTGAGCAAGCAACCACCTAGTAACCACCCAAAATACCTTAGCAACCGCATAGCAACACCCTGGCAACAGCTCAAAACATCTAACATCATGGCAGTCAGGTTTTGCAATGGTGGGAACCACTCACGTTTTCTTTAGAAAACAAACAAACTTGGGTGAGCAAGCAACCACCCAAAATACCTTAGCAACCACATAGCAACACCCTGGCAACAGCAACAAGACTCGAACATCATGTTAGTCAAGCTTTGCATTGCAAACACTAATTACACCTTCTTCAGAGAGTGTATACACAATTTGACCAGTAGGCAACCACCCAAAATGCCTTAGCAACCACATACCAAAACCAAACACCTTGGCAGTCAAGTATTCCATTGCAAATATTTTCTTCAGAAAATGTAAACAGACTTGGGCCAGCAGGAAACCATCTAGCAAACACCCAAAATAGCTAATAGCAACCACCAACCACATAGCAAAAGGCTAAAAAACAAAGTTTTGAACAGAGTTTGGAAAAATGGAAAAAAAGATGTCATTGTTTGTAAAGTGCTAATTGTTGGAGATTTTCACGTTGATAATACAAATGATGCAGTAGGACTTGCGTTTACTGACCTAATAAACTCTTTTGGAGTCAAGCAAAATGTCACCGGGCCCACTCATCATTTTAATCATACGTTAGATTTAATTATATCGCATGGAATTGATCTTACTGACATAGATATCGTACCTCAAAGTGATGATGTTACTGACCATTTCCTTGTATCGTGCATGTTGCGTATTACTGATATTAACTATATGGCTCCGCGTTATCGTCCAGCCAGGACTATTGTTCCAGCCACCAAAGATAGATTCACAAATAACCTGCCTGATTTATCTCAACTGCTCTGTGTACCCATAAATACACATGAACTAGACGAAATGACTAGCAACATGGGCACTATCTTCTCTAATACATTAGAAGCTGTTGCCCCCATCAAATTGAAAAAGGTTAGAGAAAAACGTACTGCGCCATGGTACAACAGTAATACCCATTCTCTCAAGAAAGAAACTCGTAATCTTGAGCGCAAATGGAGAAAAACTCATCGTTTTAATCATACACTAGATTTAATTATATCGCATGGAATTGATCTTACTGATATAGATATCGTACCTCAAAGTGATGATGTTACTGACCATTTCCTTGTATCGTGCATGTTGCGTATTACTGATATTAACTATATGGCTCCGCGTTATCGTCCAGCCAGGACTATTGAGGTCACGTCCCAAAACCATTCAAGCCGGCGGTTATTAAGCCTCATATTAAGAAACCACAACTAGATCTTAGTGAACTGGCAAACTACAGACCCAATTCAAATCTTCCGTTTATGTCTAAAATTTTAGAAAATTTATTAACTCGTCGCTGTCTTTAGGTCACGTCCCAAAACCATTCAAGCTGGCGGTTACTAAGCCTTTTATTAAGAAACCACAACTAGATCCCAGTGAACTGGCCAATTACAGACCCATCTCAAATCTTCCTTTTGTGTCTAAAATTTTAGAAAAAGATGTGTCTGCTCAATTGCGCTCCTTCCTGCAAAACAATGATCTCTATGAAGAATTTCAGTCAGGTTTCAGGCCCCACCATAGCACAGAAACTACACTTGTCTCATCTCATTGCTAGTTTTACTTGATTTTAGTGCTGTGTTCGACACTATAGATCATGCCATACTCATAGATCGATTACAAAACTATACAGGTATTCAAGGGCAGGCTTTAAGATGGTTTAGATCCTACCTGTCCGATCGCTACCATTTTGTTCATTTAAATGGGGAGTCATCTCAATTATCACCAGTAAAATATGGAGTGCCACAAGGATCTGTCCTAGGTCCTCTGCTATTTTCAATATACATGTTGCCCCTTGGTAATATTATTAAAAAATACGGGATTAGTTTCCACTGTTATGCCGATGATACTCAACTATATATCTCAACAAGACCAGATGAAACTTCTAAATTATCTAAGCTAACAGAGTGTGTTAAAAATGTAAAAGATT
>NW_015552624.1:455440-468875 GCF_001515605.1 Sinocyclocheilus anshuiensis | reverse complement strand
AAGGTCGCAAAACTCTGGACTTTTGGTAGTACCTAGGATAGCAAAGTCCACTAAAGGAGGTAGAGCTTTTTCGCATTTGGCTCCCAAACTCTGGAATAGCCTTCCTGATAACGTTCGGGGTTCAGTCACTCTCTCTGTTTAAATCTAGATTAAAGACACATCTCTTTGGCCAAGCATTCAAATAATGCATCTCATAATCTTGTACTGCAGTTATATCTGATCAAATGCGCATTATTATTCTTTAGCTTGGGTTAAACAAATCAATTTTGCTTGGTTGGAACAGCAGCTACACTAATTATGTCTCTATTTGTTTCTCTGTTTTTGCCACGAGAACTAGGATTAACACAAGCTTCAGTCTGGACCCAGAACACCTGAGAAGAGATGATGGCAACCCCTCAGAGGACCTCAGATGATGCAAACCATGAAACAACTTACAGAACTACCAAATTTTGCTATAAGTTTGATTGCATCATATAATAATTGCTGTTAATAGTGTTCATCGTCTGTTTGATTACGTCTTTAGTTGATTTTTCTGTACATTTCTGCCATATGTACATTAACTGACTGTCACCACTGATAAGCTACTACTAAATATTGTAGAAACCTAATTTCTGTAAAGTTGCTTTGCAACGATTTGTATCGTGAAAAGCGCTATACAAATAAACTTGAATTGAATTGAATATATATTCTTTTTTTTTTTACATTATCGATATTTATCACAATATTGATTTACTATTAAAGGGGAAGGATTTGCTTTCCACCTTGAGAATGAATGTAAATATAACTGTTTGTTCACAATTAAACTCTGCAGAGCTACCTTGTAATTTAGGGCCCCATTAAATATTTTCTTTTCCCCTAAACTCTGTTTTCCATTTATTTATTTACTTTTATGATTCAATACAAATCTAACATAAAAATGGTGTATAATTAAACAAATTAATAAAACTTTAACAATTTAAATCAATCTTTTAAAATGTAATTTTTAAAACATAATTAATTTACAACAAAACCTTGATTTGTTTGCTGATGCTGGACACCAGCACTATACAAATTTATAAATTAATGAAAAAAATACCTTGGTTGATATTCCTTAAATGTATTATTATTACAGTTTTTCTCAGTCGCTTTGGTGCTAATTGTTTTGAGAACTGCATTAACTGTTGTGCAAATGTAAATAGTGATGTGAGAAATGCACCAAAGCGACTGAGAAAAACTGTATTATTATTATTGCATTTTAGAATACAATAGTAATATCTTTCTGTCATCATTACTTCAAGTTAAACCAGACTTTTATTTTGACGGGATGTCGTGAAGGTCTTTCAGTTCCAGTGTGTAATTGACGGTGGTTTTTCTCAAATGAAACAGTGAAAAGCTTGTGAAGTGTCTCTCAAAGTAGCTCTGGAGATGAAGTTCATGTGTTCACGTCCTCAGATATTGAGATGCAGACGCTGAAAACAGTGTTTATCAGATATCGTTTATCGCCCGACCCTAGTTGTGGGTGGTTGTCAGGTGTTGCTATATGGTTGCTAAGGTCCTTTGGGTGTTTTTATAACTGTACTGATACTGATAAACTCCATTTAGAATGGCATCAAAGCTAACGATAACTCATAAACCATTTTGATAATGCAGAAGTTAACATTTGCATTTGCTAAACATAGCACCATTAGTAAACCTGCAGGGATTCATAGGAAACGAAGGCAACAGATGATAAAGAAAAACATATTTTGCTCTTTCCCGCGACAGCGCTGACGGCTTAGGGAGTTTCTTTCCTTCAAGCACACAGCAGAAATGCTCATATCCTCTGGGATAGAAGAACATTTACAGAACAGCAATCATTTCATGAGTCTCTAATGGCATTTTCAGCATTGACAGATTGACAGGAAAGGTAAAGAGAATGATAATGACCTCAGACATAATGAAAGTACTCATGGCTCTCTAAGTGGTAATACATATCCTCCTTAACAACTGCTTTACTTCACGCATATGAGAAACTGTCAAAATTTTATGAATATGGAGTGAGACCACAACTTTAAAAGGGTAAAACCATAACAGTTCCTTCATGTTTAATGCCTTCTGATAAGATTATTATATTATAGAAAGCCATAATAATGATAGATGGATGGATGGGCGGATGGACATAGATAGATAAATGGACAGATAGACAGATGGATAGATAGACAGACAGACAGACAGGCAGACAGACTGATAGATAAATAGACAAGACAGATGGACGGACAGACGAATAGGTAGAAAGATAGACAACCAGATAGATAGCATGACAGATAGATAGAATTATAGATAAAACAATAGACTGAGAGAAAGAACAATAGAGATAGAATGAACGAATGATAGGATGATAGAACGATAGAATGGCAGACAGACAGACAGCTAGCTAGCTAGCTAGCTAGCTAGCTAGATAGATAGATAGATAGATAGATAGATAGATAGATAGATAGATAGATAGATAGGTAGATAGATAGATAGATTCTATATGGAAAAAAGTCCATGGAAAAAAAGCATGGGAAATGTAAGTCAATGAAAAAACATTAATTTTTAACCATGTAAACTGCATCAGTGAGTCAAAATTCCTATATAAAACCTACTCAGCAAATGTTAGCAAAGACAGGAAATCACTCGCAAAAAAATGCATTGCATAGAATCATCCGTAATTCAGTCGCTATGAGACTTTTTAAGATATCAAATAGGAATATCCCACATTTATATTTTAATTAAATAGTGCATAAAAATCTGTCACCCATGAAGCAATCACTTCTGAAATATTATAATTGCATTTACAGGTGCAAAACTTTGGTCTTTCTGTCTTTCTAAAACAAAAAATGGCAAGTTTAATCATCAGTTAAAGCAAGGATGAATGATGTTCAAAATGTACTATTGTAGGCTAAGGTAACACTAATTTTCATGTAATCACTCAATAACTCCAGTTTGTTCATTTTACCCCAAAGCATTTTCTATAGCTCACCTTTAAAACTGAAATATTCAAAAGTATAATTGTGGCTTGTACTGACTGTGGTATGTACTGAAACCTGTATCAGCTCGAGGCGTGTTTCTATGCTACATGCTAAGTTTACTTCAAGCTTAATGGGGGAAGAAGCTTAGCTGGATTTTTAATTAAATGATATAACACTTTAACACAGTCGCTCTCATTTTCTCTCTCTCAGTGGTCTTTTTCTGCCTCGGTGAGATCATCTAAATATACAACCGTTCTCGTGCCGGCAAGGACAAATGGGCAGATGAGTTTCCAAAAGCCCATAAAAACCTAAAGTGATTTACGTAGACTCGTATTTAGAGATTACTTTGATCTTCCAAATGGCTGAAACCCACATTAATTTGAACTCTGGCTCTCAGTGGAAAAACCGTGCAGATAAACCAAGTCCTGATTTGGATGACATGGGCAGACTAAGCTGATATTATGCCTGCTGAGGCTGTCTTTCACATGTCACTCTGCATGTCATGCTTCTCCGGTAGAGGAGCTCAGAGAAACTGCTGCCACCAATACTGATTGCTCTTTTTAGAGAACCAAACTACCAATGTTGAACAATGGAGCATGGAGAGGTAAAATGCTCTTAGGACAAGGATGAGAGAGAATTTAGCCAAGGATAAGGCCTCGGTCATGGATCATAATCCACTTGTATAGCTTCAAATGTAGCAGTCTGGATGCATGCGTTTGTATGTGTGGTACAGTACAGATATCCAGTACTTATAGAAAAAGCTCTGATGGATATATATATATATATATATAAGCTGTGATTTGAGGGTGTGGAAAGGTCCAGGTCTGTCTGAAAGGAAGTTGGAATACATAAAACACAATTTCCAAAAGCATAGCTGATGCCACCTGTCTGAAATTCTCATAGGTCAAAAAATGCATATGTAAAAGTGTTTGGCATAATCAAAATTATACAAATGTTTGGTGACATGCCAGTGTCAATTTTTGCAAACCCTTGTGAATAGTAAATCATTAACTCCTTAACTTGTCAGATACTAGACTAGCACTATAGCAAACAATGGCTGCCATAAATTGTTAACTAAAACTAAAAATCGTTTTTGTTAATTGAAATAAAGCTGAAATAAAATATAAACATCAGATGAACACCTTAAAAAACTTGGCAACAAAAGTTGAAGTACTACAATTACTAAAACTATAACTGAAAGGAAAATAAATTTAATCTTAATAGAAATATAAAAAAAAAACAATAAAACATTTTTTTACTTTTTTGTAATAAACAAAATTACTAAGCGTAGGGGTTCTGTAAAATTTAAATAAAACAAAAAAATTTACATTTAAAAATAGAAGCTGTTTCTTAATATAAATAAAAACTCTAACAGTATAAATACTATAACTATATAAATAATACTATAAAAATAAATTACTGATAAAAGTTCACTGATTATTAACACATTAAGTTTATACCAATAAGCTGATAATCATTTTCACCTTACGGCTGTTAACCAATAAATGGACAACTATTTTGTCCAAATAAATAAGTTTAAAATAAACCACTAATAACTACTAATTATTCATTTTAAATGCTACAAGTTAATTTAGACATCATAACATTATAATGTACAGAATGAAAAATTGATATTTATTCTGAGATTTGTTAAAGATTACATTTCACCCAAAAATGAAAATGTTGTCATCGTTTACTCACCTCCAAGTTGTTCCAAACTTGCATGAGTTTCTTTCTTCTGTCGCAGTCCTGCCAACCTTGGAAACATTTTTTGAGTACCATCAGTGTCACTGGACAGGCCACAGAGTTGGGGGGGGGGTTCATATATTGAGTTAATATATATTGAGTTCAACTATATTGAGTTCATATATTCCAAGATAGCTACATTATTACCTGCAGCTCCTTGATGGCTAACGTGCAAAATGCACGATTCGTTGAACATTTTCTAAAGGTTAGCAGGTCTGCACTCAATCACACAGAACTTTGTGCTATTCCTGTTATACAGTATTTTAGAGTAAACAGTAGGGATGCAACAATAGATTTAGCCCACAGTTCAATACATAACTTGGTTTTTTAACCATGGTTTTTGGTTCAGTTCGGTTCTGATGGCTTGGCACATCAGAGATTTTTTTTTTATGATTTGCGATTAGGAAATCCCTGATATGGACAAAGGCATCCCTATAGCTGAATGGACATAAAGATAAGCATAAAGATAAGCCAGCTCGTAAAGCGTCACTATTGTAACTGTTTAGGCTAACGTTAGCTAGCTAGCGATGCTATCTCATAAACATCAAACAGAGCCAGTTCAGAAATAAATAAAGTCAAAGTCCCTTTAAGGCAAGTCTTTTCAACAAAGTCCTTTTAAGACAAGTGATGTCACTCGGTGGCCATCTTTGAAACGCCTCTCGGGCATACAAGGGCAACTCTTATATCTTTGAATGGGGAAACATCAAATTCTCCAAAACTGTTCACTAAGCTTACGATTCAATTTCATATTTGAAATCACCAATGAAATCTGACAACAACTGTATCATAAATGTTGTTTATTTTGTTAAAATGTTGTTTTGTTAAAAACGCTTATTTTTCAAGGCTAGATCAGCCAGTGCATGCGCAGTCCTAACCGCACGTCTCAGAGCGTTGACTGTTTCTATAGCAACCGGGACTTCTAACTTCAGCTGCAGTGACGCGCTGACTTTACCGATTAGCGATTGGCTCTTTTGCTCAGAGGCGGGGCTTCGTTCAATAGAGCGGCCATATTGAGCGTATTTCCCCATTCAAAACTATACGAGTGACACTTCTTGGATATTCTATAGTCTTTGATAAAGTTCATGGAAATTATTTAAACGCAAAACCAAAAAAAAAAAAAAACATAAATATAAAATCATGACTACTGTACTGTCCTGTCTTAAGAAATCAGTCAGATGGTGGGAGTGGAAGGGAGATCGAGCGGGATTTTGTGATGTTGCAGTCTTTTTTTTAATGATAGGCCTTACGCATTTATCAATCCTCCCCACTTGCTATTTGGGGAAGGAACCCAGCGCTCAGATTGGTTGAACTCTTCTTCTTTTGCTGTTGCTTGATTTGAGTACTGCGTGTGGACAGAGGCGTCACCAGGTTTTTGCGTAGTATAGAGTGACAAATCATTGGCAGGTCTGCTGTTGAACAAAAAAGAAGATATTTTGAAGAATGTTTTGCTGGTAGCCATTGACTTCTATAGTATGAAAAAAATACTATGGAAGTCAATGGCTACCAGCTACTGTTTGGTAACCAACATTCTTCAAAATATCTTCTTTGGTGTTCAACAAAAAGAAATTAATATACGTTTGGAACAACATGAGGGTGAGTAAATGGGTGAACTATCCCATTAAAAATTTTTACCCTACAGTTGCTACTTTATATGACCTTTCTGAAAACAATCCACTGACCTTCATACATTAAATATGCCTTCTTTTCTCGATAGTTGTCTCGCCTTGTAAAGAAAAGTGATGTGTCAAATAGGGGACAAACATGAGAAAGCGCATGCATGAGTAGGTGAGTGAACGCCGGCTGTACGTTCTGCCAGTGAAGGAGAACAGATGAAAAACACAGAATCACGAAAGGACAGAAAAAGTGGGAGAGAGAAATAACACAGGAAACATAAAACAGAAATAAGAGAAGTTTCTGAAGTCTGTCGGTGGCTTCAACTAGACGTGTGTGGGGATGTAGATAAGTGTAGGAGGCTAAAACGAGAGATGGCAAGGAAAAATGAATGACAGCTCCCTGCGGAGCTGGATAAGAGAGCTTATATTTGGATGGTTCCTGTAAGACGTGCCTACGTCGCTATTACACAATTGACAAAAAAAAGAGACGGAAGATAATGGAAGAGGTAGGAGGGGCTGAGAAAAGCAGGAGACGAGGGGTGAATGAGGGCAGCTGAATAATTAATTCAAATGTAGTTTGGGTCTTGTTCTCGCACATCTATTATTGAACATTAGCATGCTATCATAAACCGAGATAGCGGCTGCAATTTCACAGATTTTGCTGAAGCCTCATCTCCCAGTTGGAACATGTGAAGCATTTAGGGGATGAAAAGCTTCCTTTGAAGTCTTTAATGAATGTCAGAAGAAATGATTTGTCACTACGCCAAAAATACGGCACTGTATCAGCATGCTCATAGGAGCATTTAAATTTATATGACCACAAGTTTTGTCTGAGGCTCTCGGTTTGCTTTGAATAGATTTGTGTTTGATTCAGGGTATCATTAATCATGTCTCTTCCCTAAGATTCAAACACATGGCCATGTTCGGTCACATTTCAGAGAGAAAAACCGACTAGACAAATCTGTCATTGGGTGTTTCAGCTTCAGCTACAGGCGCTTTCGTGCCCCAGAGGTTGATTTTGATTAAAACTAACAGATTTCAGCACCAGGCATTCATTTGCAAAATATGAAAATCCATCATGAAAATATTAATTATTGCATTTTAAACCTCTGGAGTGAGACAAGCAGTATAACCAGATAGATAACTAATTGCATATTTATCATGCACTGAAGAATAAGTTGTTGTTGAAACTATTTTCACTAAGAAATCGCTAGTAAGTTTCACAAACATTTACAAAGAAGAGGCCATTAAATGTGGCATTTTCAATCGGAAAAACTGAAACAGTATTTTCTTCTAAAACATACACAAATAATCTTTGTTTTATTTACAACTTTAAAAAAAATCCTATTTTACTGTGTGTGAAACTTATTTACATTCATGTCTTATTAGTAAATTAATTAAACATAAAAACTGACAGGGTTTAAAGGTACAGTTCGCCCAAAAATAAAAACTATATCATCATTTACACACCCTCATGTCGTTTCAAACCAGTATGACTTTCTGCAGCAGAAATTAAGATATTTCGAAAAATCTCTCAGTCAGTGGGGTCCAATGTCTTTTTTGGGTCCCAATGACTTTTATTTGATGTACAAACATTCGCGATTCGTCAAAATACCTGCTTTTTGTGATCCACAGAAGAATGAATGCCGTCATGTGATTTTGACAAATTTCATTTTTTGGTGAACCATGCCTTTCATTTCTAAGTCCACAGGGCCAAAAGTGTCCATTGTGTTGGGTAATGTGACAAACACAAACATTACAGCAAATAAAATATGACACAAAAATATGTGGTCAGGGAACACAGCTGCTGCTAAAGCCAGAAAAAAATGAGAGCACCCGAAGAAACATTACACTGAAGATACCTACGATTACTGTACAGCAAATCCTCAAGAGCCTCATATAGACCAGATACAATAATGCCAGCATGAAATATGCATACAAACGTAATTTCTGGCCTAAAGGACATAAAACCCAACTAACAAGATAAGGAAGGCCTTTCTGTCGATCAAAGCATAATTTATTTGGAGCCGAACGCATCTTATGAATGAATTGAGATTCTATTAAATGTGAAGAGAGTGGCCTCTCAGTCTGGTGACTGTCTAAAACTGCCCCATGGGCAAAAACATTTCCTAATTAAATATTGATCTCTAAAGAAGGTAATTAACCAACTGTGAAGGTGGTTGGGCACGAAACGATTGGACTGGGAAATGTTGCTTGTATGATCCTGTTCTGGCCAGAGGAGAGACTTATGAGAACAATCTCCTGGTCCAAATGGCATTCTCCAATTGGATAAACTCCAATTCTGCTCTGACAAAGCGTTGTTGAAATACTTGTGATCATCAGTGCGTGATGATAATCTGCTTTATCCTGTGTGGTTTGTCTTTTCACAACAAGCTAAACTCTTCAACAACACTACAAACAGCCTGTGTAAATTCTGTGCATAATTGTCTGTTTGTTTCAGTGTTGAAAAAACAGCACTGGCTCAAACAATGGTGTGCATTTGAGTGAATCTCTGGGACATTTTGAAACCCTTAATGGAAGCCAAATTGACAACCTAAAGCAAATGTCTCTCATCAGGACACATGCTTACCATTGCACTTTGTACTTTATGGATCATACAAACTGTCTACAAGCAGTCTTTGGAGCCTGTAATGTTTACATTACTTATATTAAGCTGTTTTTCTACAGAAAAGCATCATACAGAAAAGTCGTAACGGGCTTAAGACAGTAGCCTTAGCAGACCAAATTGATTTTTCACAGTTTTGATGAAAAATTCAGTCCACAGAAAGAGATCTTCGAGTCTAAATGCAAAGAGCACAACAAACCTCTCTAAAGAAAAAGCCCCTTGTGAGCCTTTGTGCTTTGTGTTTAGATTCTGGGGTCATCGGTCTGTCTGCAGATAGTATTTGTGACCAGTAGTTTGCGAAATAAATATGACCTTTCAAGGCCACTTGAAAAATGCATCACAGTTTCCACAAAAACATTAAGCAGCACTACTGTAAATATTACGATTGTTGGTTTGGTAATAGATTATGATATGAAATGTGTGAGAGAAATTGTTCTCGCTGGCTTACATTATGTTATCCAATGGAAGACGAGGGGAGTGTCTGAAACTTGTTGAAAGACAATCAAATAATCAAGTAGGGATATGCCGGTATCAAATTTTCATGTTGCGATTAATTGCTAATGCTTTTATCACGGTATACGGTATTATCACGGTATTGAAATTTAGTTTTAAAAAAGTGCTGTCATAATACAGTATAACAGGTTTAATAAATTTTCTTATAACAAAAATAACTGAACATTTAAATGCACTAAAGCAATACAGAAAAATGTATGAAGCTAAAAGTTTTACACAGATTCAAGTGCAAAAGAACTATAAAGACTTCTTAAAATGCATTCAAAATTCTGAATAACTTGTAATATATAATTATTCACGGTATTTAGAAGAGCCCACGATAACAATATCGTGCATATTCATTACCGTGACATATCGCATTACCGAATACCGGCACAAGTCTATAATCAAGCGATGCATACATTATACATGCTGTATTTAGAGAAACGTCCATTTTAGTCAAGAGTGTACGGAAGTCCAAAGAGGCCATGGATTAGAAATGTTTGCTTTCTTGTTTTCTCGTCATCACGACTTAATTTTCTCATGATTTCGACATTGCAAAAGTTGTTTTCTCATTATCAGGACTTAATTTTTTTGTGATCTCGACATAACAATAGTTGTTTTCTCATTATCACAACATAATGTTTTCGCACGATCTCGACAAACAAAAGTTCACGACTTAATTTTCTCATGATCTCGAGATAACAAAAGTTGTTCTCCAAGTTACACAACTGCAGCACTAGGTGGCAGTATAGAACTGAAAAGAACTGATGGGGTATATATCCACCATAGACTGTATAAAAACATGGACGTAGTGTCCGTGACGTCACCCGTAGATTTCCGAAGAGCATTTTTGAAGCTCAAAAGTGGGCGGAGCGGGCCGTCGCCATCTTAGCAGCGCGTCACCGCGCGTCACTCCCGTATAATCGGAAATGGGCAAAGAGGCGGGAGCAGGTTGCTGAAACCACGCCCACCTAGCGCGACGGTGGTGACAGCAGCGGCAATCCACCTGTCACTCAAGTGGCCACGCCCTTAATTATGCAGAACTTTAAGGCTTAATATAATTTAAACGGATGAGTTATAAAAAAATTCACCCCCTCACAGTTGTCATGAAGGGCAAAATTAGCTATATAGACCAAAATAATTTTTTGAACCAGGCTGTAAACATGTTTTTTACTGCTGTAAATTTGAGCATTTTAACATGGGGAGTCTATGGGATTGACTCCCTTTTGCAGCCAGCCTCTAGCGGCCAGTAGATGAATTACAGTTTAAGTCACTTCCTTGTTGGCTTCACGAGAGAGAGCGGGAGGTTGCCGCTTGATATCCACCTTACTATGTTAGTTCATATTGGCCCAGATTGCATGCGTTTGGGACAGAGTGAAGACCTTACTTCTTCGTGATCACTATAATTTGTTAAGTATTTTGTTAATTACTGGCAATTGTTACGAATGCTTGAATCAATATGATCATTTTATTTGAAAGTGTATCTTTTGTTACGTTCTTGCATGACTCATCACAGTCTCACTACTGCAATAGTGTTTGGTCTAATACTTAATGCTTATTAAAACTAACAAGAAAATCATGAGAAAATTAAGTCGTGATCACAAGAAAACAACCGTTGTTATGTTGAGATTACAAGAAAATTAAGCCATGCTAATGAGAAAATTGTTATGCATGCAATAATCCATGGCCTCTTAGGACTTCCGTAAAAGTGTGATGTAGCAATATTACAAAAACTGCATGGGAAGGTAAAGCATACAGTTTAATGACATCAGCTCACCTCTAAATGAGATCAAGCCTTCAGGCTGAGTATTAGCACCCCAGACCCTTAATTGTTCAGTTGCCATCATGCAGTGCAGATATGGATATAAGGACAGGTGAGGTGCTGCACTCACTGAGCCTCAGGCACTTTTCTGGGTGAAGACAGAGCTGCTGACAGAAAGGTATATACCAGGTTAACACTTTCACCTCAACATTTGCTGCATGAAGTTTGTACATTACACTACAGTTCAGCTGAAAGTTTCCAGTCCAATGACCAATTATAGGAAGCTAGTAGACCATTTTGGAGAAGCAACAAACCAGCTAGTTAGTCATACCAGCTTAAGTTGGTCAAACTGGATTTTGGAACATGATCACTGGTCAATCAACTACAGCTACCAGTTGTCATACCAGCTTACATTGTTCAGATTTTAGAACATTATTACAGGTCAATCAGTTAAAGCTACCAGTTACTTATAGCAGCTTAAGTTGGTCAAACTGGGTTTTGGAACATGATGACTGGTCAGTCAGCTAATGATGACCAGCTCTGACCAGTTAATGACCACCTTGTACCAGCTAATAACCAGCTTTGACCAACTAATGACCAACTTGTACCATGTAATGACTAGCAACTAAAGACCAGCTAGAAACCAGTCACCATGTTCCAAGCTACTTCACAGCTATTCATCTAAGCATAACAGGGTATGTACTTCACCTATAAAAGTACTGTAAATTAATAGTGCTACCAGGTTGCAAGTCTATTGTATTTTTTAACTTTTCAACAGAAAACTGAACTTTACATACTAACCATTCACGTGAAATTTGCTCCTTCTTTTCCACTTTAATATCTACCATGCAATTATCTGACTGGACACATCAAAGGGCACTGATCAAAGTACTAAAGGTCTCTGCCCTTAACAGCACCATGTCACTCTATTAATTGAGGTGAACGCTCAAACTCTGTTCGCTATAATTGGCTCTGTTAGCGGTGCTTATTTGTGATTGGCTGACACTGCAATTATAAAAGCTTTGAAGCTGAGAATATTTCACCTACACTTACAATGCCGTCGCAGTGTGTCATGCTGCGTTGTGAATATTATGAAGGCATGTGAATGATGTTTGTACATTTAAAGTGCTGTTCTGGAGAGGTTTTCATATGACTGCACTGAGTGCGCATGAAGGGCCATTTTACAAAATGTTTGAGATCTTCTAACCCTGCAGGGAAGGTTTATGACAAATGATGCTGTCAGAAAACAAGCACTTTGGCTCCCTTGCTTTGGGTGAAAATAAAATGTCATTTTATATGGATTTTCACTTTCTAACACATACGTACACAGCATGGAAAACTATGCATCAACTCCTAGTATTAACGTTCACTACAATAAATGTATTCATTAATGCACACTATATAGCAGAGATATAGCAGGTTTGTCACACTTTTTACTCCATTTTCAGTCTTGGCGGAGAAAAAAGAAAAAAAAAAAACCTAGTGAGCATTTCCATAATTGTACCAGCAAAAATATACAGTTCATTTAACACGACGTTTGTGACAACATGCCCCAGTATGTATGAGGTAAGTTGTCAAAATGACCTGCCATTAAACAATCCACAGAATTTATACAGGAAATTATTAAATAAAGCAATTTGTGATACAACAAAAATGTAATATAAAGTACTGATTACATGTAATCAGTATTACATAATCAGATTCCAAAAAATGTAGTACTTGTAATTAGATTATATTGAGTTTTAAAATGCTCAAAATCAGATCAAAGTTACATTTTTATGGATTACATTTTTTCATATTATTTACATAATGGAAGTAAATTATTCATAATTTATTGACTTTTCCTAATTCTTGTTTATTCTCTCTCTCTCTCTCTCGAAGTCCCCCTCTAATTAATTTAACAACACATGAGCATGTTCTCTGATGTCGGTTAATGGTCATACATTTTATTTCTCTCTTTTTTTATATAACAATTATCCCATTTAATTCTATAAACAAGTTATATCAAACGTAATCTAAAAGTAATCCAATTGTAGTCAGAGTACAGTACCTAAAATGAGTAATCTTGACTACATTACTGACTACAATTTTCAACATGTAATTTGTAATCACTAACAGACAACAGTTTGTAAGTAACCAGCACTGTGTGTGTGTGTGTGTGTGACTATGTATATACAGTATACACACACACACACACACACACATACATACATATATATATATA
>NW_015552624.1:453042-455162 GCF_001515605.1 Sinocyclocheilus anshuiensis | reverse complement strand
CATAAAAACGCCTTCATGAATAGACACTGTCAAAACTTTTTAAAGGCACTTTTTCACTACTTCTGCCAACTGCAAGATGCAGTGACAGCTAACTGTGTCCATAAAACAGTCTCAATACAAGACATGCTTCAAGAGCCGTTGTTATCTAAGATTTATTGCTTCTAACATGAAATGTTTTCATATTCAGGAGGACTGCAACGTACAGCTAGAATCAAAATAATATTCTGAGATGCACTTAATTGTCAAACTGTCTTTTGGAGGCCCCAACTGTCAAGGATTAAGTTTTTCTTTCTCTTTCTGTGCATGTTTGTGTTTGCAAGGTTACCCATGGGAATAAATTAGACTGTAAGAAACTCCAACCAAAACTACTGGAATATATATGCTGGAATAAGTCACTCCTTTATAAAGATGTCAGATAAGTTATGGCTCTACAGAGGCATCTGAAAGGATACAATCCTGTGCATCATTTGCACGGTGCACATAATCAACAGCCACATGCAAAAAGAAACTATTGAGCTGCATATCTACCTAAATACGAGTAAATTCATCTGCAAACCTTTTTGCAACTGAATGCTGAATTCACAACACCTTTTAATTTCAAGCAACATTTATTCCTAAAGGTCACGCCGATATTTGAGCAAACTTTTGGCATGAGAACTCAAAAACTACTCAACAAACCCACATGATGCAGCAGAAAAAATTATTCTACATGGTAACAAAGCCCATTGCACCTCAAAACCAACTCAAGATCAACAATGTTTCGTCGTCATGGTACTAAGAGGCTTTCCTCTGGTGGTTTTAACATTCAAAATGGATCCGACATCTGGGCCGAGCACCAGCTCTCCGACTGGAATGGAGTTTCAGAACAATGACAAAATTATACAGAAGCTTCCTGGATGTTGCCCTAAACATGGCACTGCTTGAAAGCAACAAACATTTAACTCAAGATGTTTCCTACACTCGAGCCATTTTGTTTCACTGACATCCATTTAATTTTGAGAGACTAGGCAATGTGAACATGAAAGGCCCGTCTCATCTCTTCACGTGTAACAGAAAGGAATCAGAGCGACTTCAAGAGAAGCTTCTCTCTTTGATCCCAGAATTTGAAAATGTTTAATTGCACCATGTTGATAGCAGTCATTATACTGTAATCATGATCCCTGAAAAGAGCACACCAGCATAGCAATTCACACACTAGCAAGAGGCAGCTCTCTATATAACTGTAATTTTCCATACACAGTATTCATCAATTTACAGATTATGGCAATTCTCTGATGGGGTAAACAGTTTTCTGCAAACATATACAGTGGGGAAAATATTTATTTGATCCCCTGCTGATTTTGGAAGTTTGCCCACTTACAAAGGAATGAAGGGTCTGTAATTTTTATGGTAGGTTTATTTTAACGGATAGAGAGAGAATATCAACCCAAAAATCCAGAAAAAAAACACATTATATAAAGGTTTGAAATTGATTTGCATTTCAATGAGTGAAATAAGTATTTGATCCCCTACCAACCAGCAAGAATTCTGGCTCCCACAGATTGGTTATGTGCCCATGTGGAACGCAGATTAGTCCTGTCACTTTAAGAAGTTACTCCTAATGTCAGCTCGTTAGGTGTATAAGAAGTCCTGCCACTTTAAGAAGTTACTCCTAATGTCAGCTCGTTAGGTGTATAAGACAATCTGTATCTTCCATTCCAACCTCTCTCACCACCATGGGCAAGACCAAAGAGCTGTCAAGGGATGTCAGAGACAAGATTGTAGATCTGCACAAGACTTGAATGGGCTACAAGACCATCAGCAAGAAGCCTGGTGAGAAGGACACAACTGTTGGTGCGATTATTCGGAAATGGACAATCAATTGGCCTCGGTCTGGAGCTCCGTGCAAGATTTCGCCTCATGGGGTAAGGATGATCATGAGATTGGTGAGGGATCAGCCCCGAACTACACGGGAGGAGCTTGTTAATGATCTTAAGGCAGTTGGAACCACAGTCACCAAGCAAACTATTGGTAACACACTACGCCGCAATGGACTGAAATCCTGCAGCACCCGCAAGGTCCCCCTGCTCAAGAAGGCACATGTACAGGCCCATTTAAAGTTTGCCAAAGAACATCTAAAT
>NW_015552624.1:451530-452999 GCF_001515605.1 Sinocyclocheilus anshuiensis | reverse complement strand
AAACCTTAAGGATTTAGAGAGGATCTGTAAAGAGGAGTGGATCAAAATCCCTCCTGAGATGTGTGCAAACCTGGTGACCAACTACAAAAAACATCTTCCCTCTGTGCTAGCCAACAAGGGTTTCTGCACCAAGTACTAAGTCATGTTTTGCTTGGGGATCAAATACTTATTTCACTCACTGAAATGCGAATCAATTTCTAACCTTTATATAATGTTTTTTTTTTTCTGGATCTTTTTTTGGTTCATTCAACATATTTGTGAAGATTAGTCTCTAAAATCTTTGGAATTAAGCTTGTAAAACTTAAAATAAGACAAATCTACCATTCAAAAGTTTGGGGTCAGTAACTCTTTGATATATTTTTTTACTTTTTTTATTAAATAAATTCATACTTTTATTCAGCAAGGGCACGTTAAATTGATTAAAGGTGACAGTTCTTTTCTTCCTCAGGAAGTTGAAGCAGGCTGGACTCTCCACTCGGCTGCTGATCAATTTCTATAGGAGTGCCATAGAAAGCATCCTATGTGTAACTGTGTGGTATGCCAGCTGCACAGCACAGGACAGGAAGGACTTGGTGGTTAAGACTGCACAGAGGATTGCTGGGGATCCACTTCCAGATCTGGACTATGCAGAATGCCTCCAGAAGAAGGCCAGGAACATTGCTGCAGATTCCACCCACCCGGGTCATGGACTGTTTGACCCCCTGCCCTCAGGGCGGAGGTACAGGACCATAAAAGAACACACAAACAGACTGAGAAACAGCTTCTTTGTTGCTGTCAGCTGTGACCTCTATTACACCCTTTGCACTCACACCCTCAAGCTAATGACATAATCTGCACTTTATTTTGTGGTAACTCTTGTTTGTTATTTATTGTTGTTTGATTTAAGTCGTTGTTCTTCTTTTGTTTAGTTTGTAACTGAGACTCACCAGACAGAATTTCGTTGTACCTATGTACAATCAGGGCCGTTCCTAGGCATAGGCGAGCTAGGCGGTCGCCTAGGGCGCCACCAGCTGAAGGGGCGCCAATGAACGCACGTACTGGCACTTTTAGCAGGGTTGTGATAAAGAGTGACACGGTCACCCTGAAATATGACTGCCGCCCCCACTGGATCCCCCAACATTATTGGGCTAGAGTACTGTCCATCTGACGATGCCTGTATGCCACTAGATCAGAGTGCTGTCAATTGCTGCCTGATTGTTGCATGCAAAGTTTGCATTTGGAGCGCTCAACAATGCCATTAGATCAGTGGGTGTCGAAATGCTGAATCAATTCATTCACTTCCAACAGCGCTTAATGGGAGCAGCGTCATAGAGGGCAGAGCGTCACATTACTTAAAGGGGACGTTAACGCGTTAACGAGTAGCAAGTGATTAAGTAGCTGCATTGGTTACTTTTATGCCACTGATAAAGCTTTTATATGTAGTTTGGGGTAACAAAGGGGTTTTATAGGTTTGACTGAAATAATAATGC
>NW_015552624.1:450193-450448 GCF_001515605.1 Sinocyclocheilus anshuiensis | reverse complement strand
TTTGTATAGTAAAATTCGCTAATTCACGAGATCAATACATCCTTTATTAGACCGCTTTGTCGAGTTAAATGCATCCTTACGGAGGTGTCGAAATGCTGAATCAATTCATTCACTTCCAACAGCGCTTAATGGGAGCAGCGTCATAGAGGGCAGAGCGTCACATTACTTAAAGGGGCGTTAACGAGGTTAACGAGTAGCAAGTGATTAAGTAGCTGCATTGGTTACTTTTATGCCACTGATAAAGCTAGTTTGGGG
>NW_015552624.1:446911-450160 GCF_001515605.1 Sinocyclocheilus anshuiensis | reverse complement strand
GGTTTTATAGGTTTGACTGAAATAATAATGCAATAACTGATGCTTTAAATCAATGTTTCAAGAAACAACAACAAAATTTTTTTACAAAAAACAGATAAAGACAAAAAAGTAGCCATTGATAATATCTAAACAATATGTAGTAGTATAGTATATAGTATCCAAATCAATAAAATTTAAAATTAATTTATGTGTGATTTATGTGTAAATTATGTGCAATGTCTTAGCCACTAGGGAATAGGGCTATTTACAGATATTAAATTGTGCAAAATGTTTATCTTAACAGTCAATTTACAAATAATGCATTCAGATTTGTGGAACTCAATGCACTGAATCTCCACAAATTAGTGTTGTTACTATGACAACCAATTTGAATGTGACAAGCAACTGGTGTCTGAAAATAATAGGGCAATAGGGATTTCGCCTAGGGAGTCAAATTGGCTAGAAACGGCCCTGTGTACAATGACAATAAAATTGAATTGAGTTACATCTTTTAAATTGTTGCAAAAAAAAAAAATCTAATTTATTTGTGTTCTTGAACTTTCTATTTAACAAAAATCCTGTAGAAAAATATTTCCACAAAATATTAAGAACAACAACTGTTTTATAATAAAAAAAAAAAAGTCTTAAGCACCAAACAAGCAAATAAGAATTATTTATGAAGAATCATGTCACAATGAAAACTGGAGTAATGATGCGGAAAATTCAGCTTTGCCATCACTGGAATAAATTATATTTCAGCATATATTAAAATAGGAAACAGTTATTTTACATTGTAATACTGTTTTACAATATTCACTATTCATACTATATTTCTGAACTGGCCTTCGAGAGCATAAGATATAATAAATAACGACTTAACCTTTGAATGGTGTTTTTTCTTCTTCATTTTAAGGCTTTCAAACAAACGCACTAAAACATGTTTTACTGTCTGTCGGTCACAAACGCTAAATAAAACAGTTCAGTGTAATACAAGACCTTCGATACACGATCTGTCCCGCAGTAACTTAAGCTTCCACTAAAAAGGAAAAAAAAATAGTCCATTACAAAGTAAAACACAATCAGCGTCATCATGACAGGACGAACACTGCGATAACACGTACGCTATTACACTATTAATGTATCAACAGCTTGCAATTGAAGTTAATATAAAACAAAATTCTCACCCCACTTTTTTGTTTATCCAAGATTGGAGACTCCAGAGCTTCTGTCCATTTATAAAATGTTTTAAGTTCAGCGCGAAGAAGTCCTCCGACGCCATTAACACCGTTTTTACGCATTTTTTGTTTATAGCTATTATTAATCCCTCATGACATTTAAAATTGAAAATATTTTTATTTTTAAACCTAATAGCAGTTACCCTTGCTGGACCTGTTTTGTCCCATGTCTCAAGAATGACTGCGCTCGATGGCGCAATGACTTGCGCTTTCGTGAAGTTTTTCGTGAATATCGTCAATATAGTGGGAGGATCCGCTATGAGATCAGTTTAACTGCCTTCCCTTTTCGGACCCCAGTCTTTATTAAGAAATATTTGACTGATTACGTTTTTTTTTTTTACTTGACACTCGATAATATGTGATAAACTGATACCTGTAGATCTACTGTTGTAAGAGGTTCTAGGATCTTGAAAGACATTCACATGATTCATATGCCTGACAGTGGATCAGTGGAGGCCAAAATGTGTGGAAATCCTTTCTTATGAGTTTAAAATATTCTTGTCCACTAAAATCAATTTTACATTGCAAAATTGCTCTTGATCTGGGATATGTGAATTCTCTCCGCAATGCATATTATCCCAAAACAGCTTTACAACAAATAGTCCCTTATACTCCCACTGATCAAGCCTAAGGCGACAATGGCAAGGAAAAACTTCCTGATGTTTACATTGATTACAAACCTTGGGAACCAAGACTCAGCTGAGGAAGTCCAACTCCTCAGGCTAGTAGTACGTTTTTTAATACAAAGCAAGCATACATAAATGTTTTTGATTACATCCAGACACACATAATTAATTATTATACTAGCTGTTTCATTAAATAAAATGATTATTACGATTTCAATTGGCTATCACAGTGAGTTTATATAGCAGTACCGGTTAAACCCACACAACTGGACTACCTAATTGCATTTAGCCGCCAGGTCAATATCCTAGTTGATTTTCCATCAATAACCTGATTACTAAGCCTTTCTGTGCAGGGTACATTAAAGTACTTTGCTAGTGAAATTAATTATTTTTATTATCATTATTTCTTAGGCCTGTGACTTGGAAGAATGACATAGTTCATAGGTTAATAAAAAGGTCCACAGTAGTTTTGTATTTCTTGATACTTTGGAGAACCCTATAAATACAGTGACTAATACCATCACTGTACCTGGGATGTAAGATGCCTGTCAAGACCTTAAATAAATAAACTCTTACTAACCCTTATTCCTTGACTATTCATAACTAACAACTGCATTGGCTCTACACTTTTTACTGGAGCTCCACATCTAAACAAATACTCAGTTCTTCTTCATTCTGAACCTGTATTTATCACTTGAATCTGTGGGTACCTGTGATGGACTGGCCGTCCGTCCAGGGTGTTTCCCTGCCTTCAGCCTGAGAGATGGGATTCAGCATCCCAACAGTCCTATGCAGGACAAGCAGTTTGGAAAATGGATGGATGGATCGATCTATGGGTACTGTCTAAGTGTGATTTACTTTGTTGTTCGAGTTGTAACATGCGGTTAACTCTTAGTCATTAGTCTGAGTGCTCCAGTTGAATCTGCCAAGAAAGACATGTGGTATTTAAAGGGATAGTTCACCTTCAGTAGCTGGTCCCCATTGACTTCAATAGTATGGGAAAAAGAAAAAGAAAAAAACACTATGCAAGTCAATGGGGACCAGCAAATGAAGGTGAACTATCCACCGTCAGTCAGTGGCGGCTCGTCGGAGGAGGCAGGGGAGGCACAGCTTCCCCAAAATTTTGAGGTGAAAATGGGAGGAGGACGATTTAATGTCAATAAAATTCACAGTTCATTTCAGTCATGTCTCAGAATGTGTATTTTTTGTTTGTAATTTCACAGCTGTAATGAAGTCGGAAAGCGCCGCTTTTCTAACGCGAATGTGCCGAATCTGCTGATGTAATTACAACCGCTAGGTGATATAGAAGGGGAGGGGGAGGCCGGGGGAGCGATGAGCTCTCGTGCCTCCGTTGGTAAAAAACATTAGCCAATCAGCAGAGTGTTCACTTTCAGCGCTGAGGAGTGTTG
>NW_015552624.1:446220-446453 GCF_001515605.1 Sinocyclocheilus anshuiensis | reverse complement strand
GGTTGAAGTGTTCTGGAACAGTGTTGTAAATACAGCTTAACCACTGATTTCTAGTCGTGTCCGTTTTTGGAAGGCCAAACAAAGTAGTTTCGCTTTCACAAAGAAACAGCGTCACACACGGCGGGCTAGAGTCAGCGGAGGCCGGCGGCCTAGAGTGAGAGAAGGCCGGCGGGCTTGCAGCAACCACATGTGGCGACCCTGGGCTGGACTCCGCTTCATCCACGGTGAAAGTT
>NW_015552624.1:388965-446168 GCF_001515605.1 Sinocyclocheilus anshuiensis | reverse complement strand
TAATCGGCAGGGATCCCAGACCAATACAATTAGTGTGCCTCTATTTTAAAACCCACGAGCCGCCACTGCCATCAGTACAGCATGGATGGGAGATCTATGCATGACCGAGATTCCCTTAGGATTGGTTTTGTAGTCATTTACATATAGAAACAGAGCATTACTACGAGTTTCACTCCTTTTTAGACTTGCATTACTTTTTTTTTTTCCACTTGCAGTCTAGATGAACACACAACCAGCCACAAAAATATGCTTGGAGTATTTAGCATACTTTTTTTTTTTTTTTTTACCTTTAAAACATTGCTGGGCTGCAAATATTTATATATAAATATATCAGAATTTATATATTGGGAATGGATCACCCTGTTATGCAATTTAAGATACACACATCAAAATAATTGAATGCCATCAGAGTAATATTTACTACTGTTGTGCCCTCTGCTGTGCAAAAGAGAAAACAGCCACAATTTGAAACAGCTTACAAATGGTGGTTATGGCACTTTCACATTCGATTTGTTAGTAGAGGGATTTAATAAGATGATTATCCACCAAGATAAGCCTTTTACATTGGTCTCTTTGTACTAAACTGAAGTGAAAGAAGACGCACTGCGAGAGAATTCACGATTCATATAAAACCTAATTTTTCCTCCAAGTCAGTGAAAAAGCTACCTCAGACTTGAAGTTTGACCTGGAAAGAGTGATTATCATTTCTAATGTCCCTATAATATACATTAGAACATTTTGATTATTAAACCTTTTCTCGGTTGCTCACGAATATCTTCTATAGCTTAAAAACTAATAATGGGTAGCATAACAAATCTTATAAAATGTGATTCAGTCACAGAACTCCACTAAAATTAATCTTTCAGCAAGCTTACCCTCAACTTCAGTCATTGTCTCACTTTTACTTCACGTTATGACTTGTCCCCTGGCTTACGCACTTATTACAAAAAAATAAAAATAAATGTACACAGCTTGCCAACGAGTTTTCTTTGAGATATATAACCATCATATATAAACTGAAATTAAATGATGGATTCAAGTCAGCAAAAAGCATAGATAAAATGACTTGGCCAAACCAACTATCCACAAGCAAAAAAACAAACAAAAAAAAAACATTTTCATGAGCACAACCACATTAATTGAAATTCATGACTGTTTCCTTTGATCGACTGCCATTACAACCAAAGCAATCACTGCATTCAAGATATTTTCCATTTAAGAAATTAGATCATCAAAAATATGGGATATTGTTTATTCCAGACCAAAAACAAAATATGGTACTACAAATTTAGAAAATTGAAATTATCAGCAAAAAGCATAGATAAAATGACTTGGCCAAACCAACTATCCACAAGCAAAAAAACAAACAAAAAAAAAACATTTTCATGAGCACAACCACATTAATTGAAATTCATGACTGTTTCCTTTGATCGACTGCCATTACAACCAAAGCAATCACTGCATTCAAGATATTTTCCATTTAAGAAATTAGATCATCAAAAATATGGGATATTGTTTATTCCAGACCAAAAACAAAATATGGTACTACAAATTTAGAAAATTGAAATTATGCATATAGTGAAAACAACGGTAAAAAAAAAAAAGGCAGTTAGAGATGCATAATGAGACATGATGGGGTTGCCGTGCTTTGTGCACAAGCGGCACACCAATG
Source organism: Sinocyclocheilus anshuiensis (assembly GCF_001515605.1). Lineage (NCBI taxonomy): Eukaryota > Metazoa > Chordata > Actinopteri > Cypriniformes > Cyprinidae > Sinocyclocheilus > Sinocyclocheilus anshuiensis. Next base: position 444,496 of record NW_015552624.1, on the reverse strand, counting down.
TAACCCTGAAGCAGGCTGGCCCACATCAGAACTAAAAATACAGATTCTATACTGTGGTATTTAAATATGAACCAAGAAATCAATACATAAACTGCCCCACCCACATCCCGCCCGTCAACTTAAAGATTGTGCAAAACATGGCATCTGAAAGTTTTATTGAAACACCTTGTACAAAACAGAAAATGTTACATGGAATGTGCTTCAGAGCAGCACAAGATGAACTAAAAAAAATGACTAAAGGAGGGGACAAAAAACAAAAATCATTTATCCCACATAATTTGCCTTGTCGTGTGTCCATGCTTGAACAGGACAGGTCGTTTTATGGGGGTTGGGGGGGGCGGGTATAGGCTGCAGGGGGAAACAGCAGCACAACAAAAGGGTAGGTTGGGTTAAGAGTCGGGGAGGGGAGGGGTCAGTTCACATCAGCTTCTAGAACCCGTGGACTTTGAGCTGCTCCTCTTTGGCCAGTTCAATCTGTAAAATGAAGGAAATGGGTCGATTAAATCAGCTACCATGAAAAGGCCAACAGGTTATATGCCGAAAGCCACCGAGTTCATACTTACATCAGTGAGAAACTGGCAAATGTTCTTGCGCTGATCACCTTGCAGCTGAATTACTTCACCATACTCAGGGTGCTCAATCACAGTCCCATTGCAGGCAAATTTCTGAAGATGCAAATAAGGCAACGTTAAAAATGCCCCACTCATGCAACCATAAAACAAATAAAAGTGCATTATTTTAGGGTGACTTAAATGACAACCTTCTTGAAGGCCTTGACTAGCTTCTTTTTATCATAGTCGTCGGCTATGCCCTGAACCGTGGTCAGAGTCTTCCGCCCGTTCCGCTGTTGAATTCTTATGTGGATGTAGTCCTCAGTCCCACCTGGGAGCCGATCATCACCCTTAGTTGCATCAGCAAAGGGGTCTTCGGAAAGATAAACAAACAACATTAGTAATGTTTGTGGCATCAGATTTCCTGCTTTGCTGGTAATAGGTCACGTGTGATTTACTTGAAACAGCTCAGTTAATCTTTCAACTAGGTCACCTAAAGCACTATCAATTAAAGACAACAAATCGAATTATTTCTATCACCTCAAACATTTCCACATGTAAAATCTGCTTCTGTAGGCGCCTCACAAGAACATGTTGGAACAAAGCAAACCATCTCCTTTAACAACAGGATAGAGTTCAGGTCTGATCTGGCTGCTCGTTAACCATTCGTGTACCGGATCAGCACAATACATCACAAGACTTGATCTAGTTCCATGTAAAAATAACGATTTATGTTTTACGTGTTAGTTGTCTTTCATCTTGACATCAATCCAAACTCAGAAGGATCGAGATGTTTCGCGCTACGTCTAAAAATAAACCGTCATCGACCGGCGTCTTCCATTTTGTTTCTCGTCCAGAAAAACAAGCTGGCGATTAAAATGGTTATGTTGGTCGTCGAGGTAGAGCATAACCTCGATTTAATTCGAGATAAACTCGACGCTAAGCAACTAATAAAGTGCTTAAAAATGGATTTAAGACGGATATGATGTTTTAATAAGGCGAATACTCGACATTAGGAGCGAACCAAACAAGAATAAAAACCGAGGCCTAGTTGCTGTTTCTGACTGCGATTTTCGACGACAACAAAAAAAACGTTAATTTAAATACGATAACATTACTTGTTTTAATCAATCGGTAAACGGGTTTGTGGTAAATAAATTATTATTTTTTTGAAGTCACAGTAATATTTGTTCGCTAAGCATCAACGTAACACTGTCGTTTTCTGTCGCCCTTCCCCCCACACAATAAAATAATACGTTTTCAGAGATCTCGAGTCTTACCAAAAGTTTGGAGGTTCTGGATAGCGGACATACGATAAGATTCCCTTTCCTTTCGGACGACAACGGGTGGTCTTGCGGTTTTGATTTCTCGGGAATCTGGACTGATTATTGAAGGGATTTCTTCTCACACGATGCTTCTGTAGCGGTCGCCGAGCTTACTAAATGGCGACGCTGGGTTCGGGGCGCCTGAGAACAGCTCTGTTTAGCCCCGCCTCCAACCAAGCGCACGACGTCGCTCACACGCAAGACTACGGCAAATATTTCGGCATTAGGTCAAATATGGACATTTACTATATTTATATTAAAATATGATTTCCTGGTAAAAAAAAAAATTGTAGGCCGATTGTTTACAGTAATCACATAATATAAAAACGGCGCATGTGGTAACATTACTTTGGCATTATTTAGGGAGAGGGGTGAGATGATTATCCATTAAAGGCAGAGTAAGTGATTTTTCAAAAACACTTTAGAAAACTGATTCGGGCCGAATCGCAAAACAAACTTGTAGCCAATCAGCAATAAGGGGCGTGTCTACTCGTGATGTGGAGGAGAGTGCGTTCAGTGCATGGGACGGACATTAGCCGAGCCAGCGACAGAAAGATAGAGATGGTGTAGGGGCGTGTTTGTTTTGGTGATTTCAAATATCAACATTGGCTACCAGAAATCACTTACTCTGCCTTTAATAAGCCTTTTACAAACAGTTTACAAACCTTATCCAGGGTAGTCAAAATCAGAATGGGCCCTTACATGACTGTGAGGACGCGTTTTGTCATCAGCATCGTAAATCCTCAAAAGTTTTTTGTATTTTCATTTTTTTTTTTTTATTATTTATAACTCTATACTTTGTATTATATTACCTTTGCCTTAAATTACAAAAAAATAAATAGTTAACGCTAATGCGAGGTTGTTTCTAATATAAAGCGTCTCAAATTTGACATCGTTCTCTGACTGCCGTTATCAGTCTCTCTATTTTTTTTTTCCTTTTTTTGAAAGTAATGAAAACACTATCATGGTGTTTTCTTTTGCTATTTGAGCAAATGGGAATGCAAAACAATATATTTGTGGTAGTCTCCCATAGAGAAACCCAGAAATGTGAAAAAGGTTCATATTGTTGAGAATAAAAACAAGAGTGTAAGCGATAGAAGTACAGTACGTTCATATTGTTCCTTCCTTTCCCAAGAGGCTCCCGTTTAGAAAGAAATAAACAAACGTGTGACTTTTAAATACTAGGCTTTATTAATAAGCCCCTATCTTATTTCAACAACACGCTTTCTTTTTTCCTTTTCTTTTTAAAGTTTTTATTTAATGCTATTCACTACCAGTCAAAAGTTTTTGAACAGTAAGATTTTTGATGTTTTTTTTAAAGAATTCTCTTCTGCTCACCAAGCCTGCATTTATTTGATCCAAAATACAGCAAAAGCAGTAATATTGTGAAATATTTTTACTATTTAAAATAACTGCTTTCTATTTGAATATATTTTAAAATGTAATTTATTCCTGTGATTTCAAAGCTGATTTTTAGCATCATTGCAGTCTTCAGTGTCACATGATCCTTCAGAAATCATTCTAATATTCTGATTTGCTGCTCAAAAAAACATTTATTATTATTATTGTTGAAAACAGCTCAGTATATTTTTTTCAGGTTTATTTGATGAATAGAAAGTTCAGAAGAACAGCATTTATCTGAAATAGAAATCTTTTGTAACATTCTAAATGTTTTTATCATCACTTTTTTTTTCTTTTTTTTATGTCAAGTAAGTCAAAAGATACAATACAAAATTCTGAGAGAATAAAGAAATTAGTTACAATCAAATCAGCTGACTTCCTGTGCCATTCAGTATACATTTTTGTAATGCTTACAGAACCTGAAGGATATACAATGAGGAAATAAAAGGGGAAAAGAAGAGCGAACAGAACCACAAAAAAGAGTATTAATAAATTATTAAAAAGTATTATAATTGCCATAATTAATAAAAGTATTAATATCTATAATGTCTTTTGTGTGTGTGTGATTAATCGCATCCAAAATAAAAGTTTTTGTTTACATAGGCTAATAGGCTATATGTGTGTGTACTGTGTATATTTATTATGTATAAATACGTTACGCCTTCTTTCTTTGCGTGAACATTTGGGTGGCATTATGCTAATTTTCCACATAGTGACGTAGGTATGTGGGGAAATGATTGGTTTACTCACGCCAAGCGCTTCAAGTATTTACATGTATATATTTATATTCATATAATTTATATTATATACCTATAAACAGGGTTTAAATTGGGCCGGGGCTCGACAATAAATTGGGCCAACTCCTTTGGGCTCAACATTAACGCTTCATTAACACCAGAAAAATAACATGATTAAAACATCAGTAACCAAAAATAACTAGACTATGTAAACACCAAAACGCAAGTATTATTTTGATTTATTACATTTAGAGTAAGTGGCGAATAGTGGATAGCTACTGTATATAATGCATGTAAGATTGCGCTGCTGAGGCGAGGCTAAGAAACTCAGCATCCTGAGGTAAAAATTCAAAATGGAAAGTTTTTATATTTAAAATACAGTTAGTTAGGCAACATCACACGTTTTCACCATTACGACTGTTTAATAGCCTAGTTCTATAAACAGTTCAATAAGAAAATACAATAATATTAGGTCATTTTAGGCGGAACAGAGCCCACCTCACAGCAACCAGCGGCCTGTGATTCCAGGTATCCACCGTCCAACATCCCATCATCCTCCAGTGTTCCATCCTCCTCCACTGTGGCCACATTTCTGCGCTTGAACAGCTGTAAGAACACAAACTCTCAGCTCACTGTGCTCAATAAAAATACCAACACATGCCAAATATCAGTACTAATGTTGCATTTCTTTCCTTTGACGGAGCAAGCGAGCTACGGTTTTATTATTGTTAAAATATTTTCTCCTGTAGAATCAACTAAAAGTAAGGTATTTGTAGGCTGATTCTCTCAAACACTGTAAATACTGTGATTTTAATAAGACGTTATTGTTTGTTTGAGTATTTGAGTGTATATATTATATATATATATATATATATATATATACAGTATAATGAGAAAACTTGTCCATTTCATGTTTATAAGAGCTCAGTGGTGACAAAAAAAAATGAATGAATGAAGAATTTCATCAGATTACACAAAGCTAAATGGCGTTAATGAAGAAAGCAGATGGTGTAGTTACAGTTTCTAGCAGTAGGAGCTGTATGCTTGATGCAACCAATTCATTATGTAAAGAGAACGAACTATGGCCCTGTTTACTTATTAAGATGCATTTTAGTCGATCGCATCACACGTAGAGGAGGGAGACACATTCCCGTTCACACCTGGGCTGCGTTCAGCCCCGACAAAAACGGTGTTCACTCCATAATACAATAGCAAAATATATAAATATGTTTAGTATTTTTATGCTACATTAATCAGTATTTAGCACACCTTCCTAAGGAAGGGATATGGACCAGAAGACATTGCAATTACTAAATGATATTTAGACAGCCTTAAAGAAGTTCCAGATCTATACTTGAGCTCTTATTATTTCAGTTATTTTGCCTTTAATGTAAATAAACATGTGCAAACAATATACTTGCTCTTGTGAATTTATTTGGATGTTAATTACATTGTGCAAGCTGTCTCTTTAATACCGCGTGGTTTACATAGCCTACATGTTGCTGCTGATTTGGCTGACATGTTTGACACACCCACCAAACAAGAGAAAACGCATCTCAAACCCCGTTGCACACCGTTTCCAGGAAACATGTCGTTCAAACCGGAAACCGTAGCAAAACGGTGCACACCGGTTTGAGCTTGAATGTGCCCCTGGTGTTTTGATCCGTCGATCTCTTCTGTCCTGATTTCTTTTGAGGGGAGGGTCTATGGGCCAGTGTTTGTGGACTTTTTCTGATCTTTCGATCTAATTTTTACATATGAGCCGAACACTGAATTAAAAATTCTGCAACACATATTAGTCAGAAATGCGCAAAGAAAAAAATACAAATAATAGGCATATACGATTATAGCCTAGTACAAAATTATATATAGGCTACAATTATAAAAATAAAAAATAAATTACAATGGCATTCGATTCGTTATAAACAACATAGGTCTATAAACATATGCTATAAATGATGTTGTGTGTATGAAAGCAGCAGGGAAGCTAATTGATTCAAAACGTTCTTCAGCACTTTCAGACGGTAGATGGCAGCCTGTAATAATTGTTCGGATTTCTCGGTAGTGTAAGGTGGTGAGGGACAACACAAAGTTATCCGAGAATATATTTTTTTAAAAGCCAAAGAATACTTCACAAACTGTGTTCATATGAGGCGAATGAATCTTGTAGCCTACTTCAATCTTGTCTTGACAAACCACGTGAAACAGTTCGGTTGACAGTGATAAGTAGGCATTCAAAATCTCTTTTAATCGCCTATAAAATATGCCAAACTGAATTTGAAAACAATTAGTTTAATTGAATGAGTAATTCCTGGACTTCCTCTTCATGTGAAAAATCATTTTTTTTATTTTTTAGCCACTAGGTGGAGTACTTTATTCACGGGGCACGACTATAAAATATGCCAAACTGAATTTGAAAACAATTAGTTTAATTGAATGAGTAATTCCTGGACTTCCACTTCATGTGAAAAATCATTTTTTTTCTTTTTAGCCACTAGGTGGAGTACTTTATTCACGGGGCACACAATACAAGTTAAAGACAAGATTTTCGTTAGATATTTTTTGTGATTCTCCTTTTAAGTATTCAACCATTAAATAACTGAATCAGTTTATGCTTTATAATTTTGTTGCTTGTACTGCATTTCCATCAGCAGACCTATTTATCTATGGTAGTTTTGTGAACTTTCATTTGCCAGTGGATGGCTGAAACGAATTCTCCTATGAAGCACAAAAAATGTCAGTTAAAATAGTAAACATTCCATATTCCACAGGTATTTTTCCTGTATTTTGAATTATGCATTGCATTTAGTTGGGTTTTAGGGATAGCACAATGTCCTGACAGAAATTTTTCAATACTTTTCTTTTTTAAGTGCAAACAGAAATACTTTAATAGAAATATATAGATAAATAAATTAGTTAGGAGAACTTAACACTCTTGTGATCATTTGATCAGTGTTTCTCAACCCTGCTGTTCGCTTGAGGTGTCTCAATAATCTGACACACCCAGCTCAGGTCACAGAGCAGCACATTACTAATGATCTAATGAGGTGACTCAGGATTTAGATAAGAGAGACATCAAAAAAGAAGCAGGATTGAGAAATCCTGGTGTGGATCAAGCAACAGCACCCACTGGGACAATAATCAGCAAACAGAAGCTGTATCGAATCAGACACTCCCTTGAAATGCCTGTCTCTCTGTGTGAACAAGGCCACTTGTGAAAGAGGCCAATCGTTTGCAGGGGTGAATGCGTGAATATAGCTCAGTCACACACACACACACACACACACACACACACACACACACACAAAAGAGTACTTTAAAGTAGCCTGTGTCTGTATTTTTACAAAATCATTTATAGCATTCAATTCAGTAAGAAAAGAAAAAGACTTTGAGGCAAAAGTCTTTATGCTATGGGGCTGTTTTCACCAGAAGGGACAGGAAGTCTTGTTAAAATACAAGAGCGGATGCTGGAAAATGTTGCTCAAATTTTTGGCTGCTAAAAAATGCACTCAGGAAAACAAAGCCAGATTTTGATTGGAATGGCTCCAGATCAAAAGGTTAATGTCCTACAATGGCCATGTCAAAGCCCTGATCCAAAATACACTCTCTGTTTAATATAAACAGTTACAGTTTTGTTCTTAGCAGACAAATATGAAAGTGGCATTTGCAAATCAATTAAAAAAAAAAAAAACCCTATATGGTTTAGAGTAGAGTTTAACAGCTTTGGCACTACATTCACGTGAAGCTAAAGCACTTTTCTAAAATCACTCACATGGCCAAATGTAATAAATGTGAGTATGTTTTAGTTTAGTTTAGTTTTTTTTGTTGTTGTTGTTGCCAGGAGTGTTTTTCCTGCCACAGTAACTTTTACTGAGGTTTTAAAGACATTAAGGCTTAAAGCTGCTTTGAAACAACATGGAAAGCACTACACAAATAAAATGACCTGCCTTGACTTATTAATTCATCATGCTCTTATGTTGGACAATGTTTACATTAACAGGGCTTGGTCTTAAACTGCCATATGCGTTAGATGAGATGACATTGAATTCATTTTGTAAAAGCATGCTGTGCTCTCTATGATGTTGTCAACTTGCAGTTCTGTAATGTTACCACAACAGTGCTTCATGCATCCAGTACAACAGCTTTGAAAACTGCCTTGTCACAGCCTTTACAAGAGCTTTATGAGTAATGCATATAACGTAACAGCTCACACGAGCAACTTTCTAACAGGACTCTTCTCATTTGTATAAGCCCTTTCTTTGTGTGAGTGGGGATAGTTATTTTGAGGATATTTTTAAAGAGTGTTTCTTTTTGTACATACAGTGAAAATCAATGTTATTTTGGACCCCACTGACCTTCATAGTCTGGACAAAGACAGATGAAACACTTTTCAAACTATCTTCTTTTGAGTTCTGCAAAAGCAACATGAGTTTGGAACAACATGAGTCTGATATAATTTTCAGTTTTGAAAAGCTTTATGCCTTTAAAAGCATTCAGTGTTTTGTCAAAGCACCACAATGAGGAAATGTGACCTTATGAAAACAAACTACACAGTGTCACGGTGGGCTGCGAACTAGGAGGAAGGCAAATGAATGGAAGAACGGGAAGAACTGGTCGGAGCAGATTTAAGCGTGTTTGCTTGTGAGTTTCAATGAGAGTGAGGTTATTTACACAGCAAGACAACATCTGAATGTTGGCAGCCTGCTATTGTGAAGATGTGTGAAGATCTACTCAAACTACCACTTTCTTTCACGTACACCCTGGTGTTGCCGTTTATTCCAGGTGGATGTTGACAGATTAACTGTGCCTATAAATTGGAATTTGGCATGAATCTAAAGCAGCAAACTGTCATCGCCTAAAGTGTGCTGATTATCTTTTGAGATCCGCTCTTCAAAAGGATGAAGACTCAGATAATTTGGGATAACATCTACATCAATGGGGCTTAGTTGTGTTAACCGGACAGAAAATGTCCCGTGTTATGTATTTGGCATGTAAAGGTCACAACAGGAGTTTCTGCCTCATTAAAAAAATCAATAGCAATTGTTTAACAAAGATAAGAAGGATCACAGGATCAATCAGTTATCTACACTCATCAGACAAAGCATGATACTGATCATTTCAGAAACACTGAAGACTAATGTTCTTGAATCAGAGGGATTCAACTTAAAAGATAAGTTCACTGAAAAATGAAAATTTGCAGACTCACACTCAGGCCATCCATGATGTAAATAAGTTTGTTTCTTCATCGAAAGAAATTGCTCACTTGCTCACCAATGGCTCCTCTGCAGTGAATGGGTGCCGTCCGAATGAGAGTCCCAACAGCTGATAAAAACATCACAATAATCCACAAGTAATGCACACCACTCCAGTCCATCATTTAACATCTTGTGAAGTGAAAAGCTGCATGTTTGTAAAAAACAAATCCATCAAGACGTTTTTAACTTCAAACTTTCTTAATTCCGGCTAAAATACGAGTCCTCTATCCATTGCTTTCTGCAGTGAAAAAGTCATCTTGTCTTCTCAAGAGAAATATGCATAGATCAAACACTGTTTACAAGCAAAACCAGTCCAAAACCGTTCTAAACAATAACATGTCTGTGGCTTTTGATATTATATTTTTACTGGAGGCCAGAAGCAATGGTTTAAACTTAAAACGCCTTAATGATAGATTTATTTCTTACAAACCACAGCTTTTTTTACTTCACAAGACATTAATTGATGGTCTGGAGTCGTGTGGTTTGCTTGTGTATTATTGGGATGTTTTTATCAGCAGTTTGGACTCTCATTCTGACGGCACCCATTCACTGCAGAGGATCCATTGGTGAGCAAGTGATGGAATGCTAAATTTCTCCAAATCTGTTCTGATGAAGAAACAAACTCATCTACATCTTGGATGGCCTGAGGATGAGTACATTTTCAGCATATTTTCATTTTGGGGTGAGCTACACTCGTGAACTCGAGAGACAATCAAATCTGAAATTCAAGAACACATTTAACATTCAGACAAAAACACATAGGTGGTACACTTTTAATAAAGAAGATAATCTCTCAGATCACAGATTGAAATTTTCATGTTTGGTGTTGCTAGAAATGCTGATGCACATGGAAATGCTGTTGCACGTGTTTCTGGGTGGGTGATCTAGCCGGTTGCGACACACCCAGTTGTACCAGTATTTGTTTTACAAATTATATGCTTGTTTTTTGCAGGATTATCTGAGAGAAACAACACATTGTTTGCTGTTAAAGAAACTGCATTGATGTGTTAATACTGTCACAGTCAGCCAACTGAAGGGGAATAGAGCTTGGACTACTCGAAGATAATTGGGGAGTGGAAAGGAAAATTCTAGGAAAAAGACTTAATGTGATGTAAAAATGGTTTTAAATCCATTCAAGTATGATTCAGCAGGAACGCGTCACTGTAATCTTCTGTAAGAAAGCACACGCTGGGCTGACGCTCAAGCTGTGTTACAGCATCTCAAATGCAAGCCAGCTGGAGCCCAGATTTAATTTGTAAAATCGTGCAATAAAGCATCAGCAACATATTTCAATCAATAATGAGAGAATTATTTCAAGATATGCACCAAAGACTAAAATGATTCCTCACATAAGCTCCTTTGTTTGTACTGGAGCTTGTGGGGTGTCATTTAGTTAGAAGAGAATGTGTTTTTGCAGACAGAGTTCGGTCTGAACATGTGTTGCATATATTACCTTATATTCAAATCACCACAATGCAACATTTACTCACACACACACAGACAACCTAGTGATGTTGCTTCATGGTAACAAACTCAGGGTACCTTTTGAGTATTTATGCAACTTCAAGAACAATTTTAATAGAAGCTTAACCTAGAAGCCAATTCTCTTAGATTCTGTCATTATACATTACGTTTTTAATATTCTTACATCAGCTAAGTATTTGATTCATTTTTTTTTTCCAAATTGCACGTTATGAACACTGAATTAAACCCATTATTTCAATTTATTTTAAAAGAATATGCATGCAATAGAGGGTTTAACGGTCGTCTTTGGTTTTTATTTCTATTTTACTAAGCCTTTGTTTGCACATTCCTATGGTTCACAGTGTTTTCTGCCTTTGGCACTTCACATCAAGTGTACTGTGACCAGGGCAGGTTTCTGCAACTCTGAGATAACTACAGCACCTTATAGGGCAATAGTCCTGAGATTTCCCTTAAACCACTGATGGGGGTCAAAGCAAATGTTACAGGGGACACAAAATGTATTTGCATATACACTTTCATTAAGACTTCTCTAAAAGAAATTAATACTCTTATTCAGAAATGATGCATGCAATTGATCAAAAGTGACAGTAAAGACAATGTTTCAGTGTCTCAATTCATACTATTCTCAGAATTCGTTGATATCATGGTTTTTACAAAAATATGAAGCAGTACAACTGTTTTTGACATTGATAATAATAATAAATATTTATTGAGCAGCAAAACAGCATATTAGAATGATTTCTGAAGGATCATGTGACACTGAAGACTGGAGTAATGATGCTGAAATTCAGCTTTGCATCACAGGAAGAAATTTCATTTTAAAATAAATTCAAATAGAAAAGAGTAATTTGAAATAGCAATAATATTATAGAGTATTATTGCTTTTACTGTATTTTTGATTAAATCAATGCAGTCATGGTGAGCATAAGAGACTCCTTTCTAAAACATTACAAACTCTTACTGACCACAACCTTTTGAATGGTAGTGCATATTGTGCTGTGTAATGCAACGCCACTCATATTTTCAACTGCTCAAATACTTACTGGTACTATTGTACTTGTAGTAGTCTTTTCCTAGTTTAATGCCAACAGTTTGTCTGCAAGCTCACACATTATTCACAAAATTCACAGGTACACAATAAAAATTAGTTAATGCTCGGAAAGTATTAGCAACTGTTCCTTTCCCTCCCTGGCAACAGCAGTGGAAAAGTCAAGTCTTATATTCCACAGTTCATTCTAATTAACTGGAAGCCCAACAGCAGCATGCAGCTGGATGGTTTATGGCGAAAAATATTGGACATGTGTGAGATATTGGCTTACGTTCCTCTGTTGGACTGCATTTGCAGAACGGTTCCAACAACGGACCTTAAAAGGGCAACTAACTCCTGCAGACAAGCTGAGACAAGCTCTAAGAATATTACTTCAGTATATTTTAGGATATCAGACTAATCTGGGGAGCAAGTCATGAACGTGCACCAGTTTTGGAATGATTTTAGACTTGCATTGAAACATAAAGATGTCAGCATAGGAAAACACTGACAAAACGATGCACATATTTTAGATTTCAAGTGTGCACATTTATGTACACTTAAAAATAAAGGTTCCAAAAGGAGCTTTTTGTAGTGACGTCATAGAAGAACCTTTTAGTGAACAGTTCTCGAAAGAACCATTTTTCTTAGTGTGAAGAACGTTTTAATGATGTAAGGACTTTTTTCTTTCTTTTGTGCAGTGAAAACATTCTGCATGGAACCATCAATGCCAATAAGGAACCTTTATTGAATGTACAAGCACAAAACAGAAATGGCAAAAATGGTAATTGCAGAAATCAGAAAGCAGTCATAGATATGAAACCATATCAACCCGAAAAGCATTCCTAAGCATTAATTCGATCGGAAAAAAAAAACAAAACATTTCGCAAGAATATCTGACAGCAGAGTGTGTGAATGAAGCGGGCGAGTGATTGATGGGAGGGCGTAGGTCACAGATAGCAGTTTTTCTGCTGTCATGCCTATGTTTACTTGCCAAACCCTGAGGGAGAAGGAATGAAAGAATCTGTCCCCTAGTCCCTGGATGTTACCCAACCTGCACTTCGAATCATTCCGACACACCCTCTGTTCTCAAATGCTCACCTGAGGTTCACGGGCCACATTCACAGCAAGAAACAGAGGGACAATATAAGCATTCCACAAATGAAAAACATAAAAAACGATAATTGGCAGCTATTTAAATTCTGTGCATGGTTTGACAAAAAGTTGGGATGTGCAGAGATTCACAAAGGTTATGGTTTGTACAAACAGACTCTTTGTTTCAACATAATCCCATTATACACAAATGACTCAGTTATGACTCACAACATTCTGCAGAATAAAAGAGTAACTTTATGAACAAATGCCATGGACAGGTTCTCACAGGTGTCTTTTTATTTTTTTTAATCTTCTTTCCAGTTAGAAGTAACTCTGGTTCATTCTGAATTGTATTCACCGCAATTGTAGTCTTTGAATATTGTGTAGGTGTCCTATTATTAATAGTACTACAGTTATGTTGTTATAATTACAGCCAATTCAGTTACAATAAAACAGATAAATATCTGAGATACCAATTTTGTATTTTTAGTTATATTTATACTGGTATCCTCTAAAACAACCCCAAACTTGGTTTTTGTAACAGTGTTAATTTCGTCGACGAATAATTTTCCTCATAATTTTGGTTTGACATTTTTTCACTGACGAAAACGTGACGATAACGAAATAAAAACTCATTTTGAATGACAAAAACTATGACGAAAATCTATTGACGTTTTCTTTAACGAATAAAAACGAGCCAAAAACATTAGGGAGGGATGATTGTGGGAAGAGATCCTGTCAGAACTAATCTCCTGCATGGTTGGGAGGTTAGATCAGAGATTTGGTGAGTCCGAAATCGTATACTTGTTGAGTAGGTGCTACATTTGAATTTGAATTTACTTCACGGCGGTTAAAAAAGTACGTTCTATACAGTATGAATATGCGTAGTATTAATTAAATTTGGACGTACTACATCCGCCATGTTGTTACTGTCACATGACCTACTAGCGTCAGTTGTGTCGCTTCACGTCCATTCATAAATCCTCTCCCGTGGCCTCATGGGATAGTAAAGTGTCCATCGTATGCGCAATTCAGAATCCGGGCGGAAGAATAGGTCATCCTGGTACATTTCACCTACTGTTTTTCGTATACTATGATTTCGGACATACTACTTGCCTCACATACTAATTTCGCATACTATATAGTAGGGAAGTATGTGATTTCGGACACAGCAAAAGTCTTACTATTGGAGAAAGCATAACGGTCAAATTGGATCGCGTGTGCCTTGATAACCAATAACATTATAGCCTTGACGTAATTGAATTTCAGTCAGAGTTGACACTCAATCGCCATTTATGGATACCTGTCGCAAAAAGTCTGTGACTTCTCTTATAAAACAACTTTTTTTTTTGGTGTAAACTCTAAATATAGTTCAATCCAAGACTGTTGTTGAGTGTAAAACAAGCAATTGAAGCAATTGATGAAGAATTTTGGAAGAAATAGTGCAGCACCTAAATTCGTCAACCTGCCATCTTGACACACTTCCGACATATTTTTTCAAAAGGGTGCTTAACTGTTTGATCTCAGTGCTGCATTTGACACGGTCGATCATAACATACTTCTAGAGGGACTGAAAAACTGGGTTGGGCTTTCTGGGATGGTGCTCAAATGGTTCAGGTCATACTTAGAAGGGAGAGGTTATTATGTGAGTATAGGAGAGCATAAGTCTAAGTGGACGTCCATGACATGCGGAGTCCCACAAGGCTCAATTCTTGCACCACTCTTGTTTAGCCTGTATATGCTCCCACTAAGTCAAATAATGAGAAAGAACCAAATTGCCTATCACAGCTATGTTGATGATACCCAGATTTACCTAGCCTTATCTCCAAATGACTACAGCCCCATTGACTCCCTCTACCAAGCTAGGACCTAAATACATTGCAGATATGCTCATGCTCACTGAATAAACCTAACAGACCACTCAGATCATTAGGATCGCGTCAGTTAGAAATACCAAGGGTTCACACAAAAGAAGGGGAATCTGCTTTTAGCTATTTTGCCGCCCGCAGCTGGAACCAGCTTCCAGAAGAGATCAGATGTGCTAAAACATTAGTCACATTTAAATCTAGACTCAAAACTCATCTGTTTAGCTGTGCATTTATTGAATGAGCACTGTGCTATGTCCGAACTGATTGCACTGTATTTTATGTATGTATAATAATTTTCTATTTTTAACTGTCTTAAATTCATTTTAAATCAACTTTTAAATCATCTTCAAAGTTTTTAAATTCCTTGTTTTATTTTTGTGATTATAAATTTTTTTTATGATTAGTTGACTTTCTTTTATGTAAAGCACTTTGAATTACCATTGTGTACGAAATGTGCCATATAAATAAACTTGCCTTGCCTTAAAACATGTTTAAGATTAGTCGATAGACAGACAGCGCAGGACTACTGGCTTCAGTTCTCTTTCGCGTCTTATCGCACTTGAACGGAGGAATGCACGCAAAATGATGTCAAATTGTCCTTTTTGACGAGTATTCACGTAAACACTCTCGTTACGTCTTGAGTGAACGTAAACAGTTGGAGAATGTCGGATGTGTATCAGTATATTGCATCCGTGCATTCGTTTTTAAAGGGACAGCGGCCTAATTTAGTTGCTGTTGCCTGTGTCATTAATGTTAATCAAGCAACAAAAGAAAGAAAGAAAATCACTCTCTGCTAAAAAGAAGTGGTTTTAATTTAATATAAAGGCATGTTGTGTGTCACAGCATTTAAATCTGTGACTATATTGCATGTTCAAACTTTAATATCATTCATATTACCAGGTTAATAGATGTTTTCTCCAGGAATATATTTTAGAGAAATGCTTAATAAATGCATTACACTGTAACTAAACCTATTAGATTTTAGTTAGCTACAATCTTATGATATTTAGTCGACTAAAACTACACTAAAACAATTCAGCAAGTGACTAAAATATCACTAAAACTAAATGGCATTTTAGTCAAAAGACTATGACTAAAACTAAATCAAAATTTACTGTCAAAAGGAACACTGCTTGGTAAACTAATCTTGTAATATCCTGTTTAATAGCATCATAGTAATTTGGTTCTGATTGGTGAATTTAACCCTGTTTACACCAACACAGGGTCACAACTTTGGTCATCATCAGTTTGCTTGTTTATATTGAACAAGTCTATGTAAAATATCAATAGTCTTGAGGAGGAAACATGCAGTGAGGGTTAAACTCCAGATTTGTGCCTGTACGCCTCAGTAATGTGAGCTTCAGTGGGTGGAGTGGGGTGGGGATTGGGTGGTCCAATAAAACTAAAGCAAACTGAAATCTCTGTTTAAAACGCCCCGTACTCTCAATGCTTTAAGACTTACGTAATAGGTTACAGATGAAAAGCTCTTTAAACTTAAGAATAAAAATCAAGCAATTTAGTGTCTTTTCCCCCTAAACTCAGACGTCATGGGGAAAGACAGAAAACATCTAAATACTTGTTGAAACATTCTTGCTAACTTTATGTGACCAAGAATTATTTAAGATTACTGTTATTGGAAGGCACACTTTTGTGAATGCAACACACCCAAACCTCCTCTTTGGTTAATGATATGGTGGTTTCTCGCAAGCAAGAGTGTTAATGAACCTCTTGACAAGCACACATTTTCCCATTCAGCGATGCCATAAATTTCTGAAAACCACATAAAAACAAAAACTCCCAGCGCAGTCAGAAGGATCAGGTGAAAAGGGAAGATCCTCATTGGTTGAGGGCGAGCAGAAGACTGCAAGCATTTGTTTGCACATTCCTGAAATTTGTCTTCAGTGCCTCATAGTCAAGACATTCTGACAGACAAATAACACTGAAACAAACGTCTCAACAAGGATTTTAAGTCATAATGTGTAAGGAAAATGTATAGTTAAGTTAAGGTGGCTTACCACAAATTCCACACAGTTTTTTAACCATTTTAAATCACCTTTTGGCCTTTGATGTACATTAAAAACAATGGTGCAGAAACAAATTTCACTTAGAAATCGCTAGTAAATTTAGCAAAGAAAGACATGTCAGGTAACACATTGAATTAAACAATAAAGTTTGAAGTAGAAAGACTGAAATTATATTTCCCCGTAAAACTTACTCCAGTAATCTTGGTTTTATTTACAACTTTGAAAAATAATTTTTTACAGTCTATATTCCATTTAGTCTCTGGATATATTGTGAGGTCATTATATCTGCATGTACAATAACTTTAGAAAAGGTTCCAATTAAAGAAGTATTTTGTAGATCTCTATGTCTTCTGCTGTCATGGCTATGTTTACTTGCCAAACCCCGAGGGAGAAGGAATGAAAGAATCTGTCCCCTAGTCTCTGGATGTTACCCAACCTGCACTTCGAATCATTCCGACACACCCTCTGTTCTCAAGCGCTCACCTGAGGTTCACGGGCCACATTCACAGCAAGAAACAGAGGGACAATATAAGCATTCCACAAATGAAAAACATAAAATACGATAATTGGCAGCTATTTAAATTCTGTGCATGGTTTGACAAAAAGTCGGGATGTGCAGAGATTCACAAAGGTTATGGTTTGTACAAACAGACACTTTGTTTCAACATAATCCCATTATAAACAAATTACTCGATTATGACTCACAACATCCTGCAGAATAAAAGAGTCACTTTATGAACAAATGCCATGGAGAGGTTCTCACAGGTGTCTTTTTAGATTTTTTTTTTTAATCTTCTTTCCAGTTAGAAGCAACTCTGATTAATTCTTAATTGTATTCACCGCAATTGTAGTCTTTGAATATTGTGTAGGTGTCCTATTATTAATAGTCAGAGGCGGACAAAGTACTCAACTCCATTACTTGAGTGAAAGTACAGATACTGCTGGTCAAATATTACTCCATTACAAGTAAAAGTTGTAAAGACAGATTTTTACTCAAGTAAAAGTACAGAAGTACTTGCTTTTAAAAGTACTTAAGTACCAAAAGTAAATTTCCTTTCTTATGTCAATGCACTGTTTTATTGTTGTACGTAGTACTTGCAATACTTCTGAAGCAACTTAGAATACATTACACCTACTGAATACAGTACAGTGTAATCCTGTAAATACAGGATAATAAGGAAGAAAAAAAATCAAACCTGCTTTAAAACCCAGCAACACAACTGTAGCTGTATAACTTTACAACAGCAACACTGCTTTAACAAAAAAGCAAAACAACAAGACTTATTTGACATCAAAACAAACATTTTAAAAATGCTGTCTAATCGCTCTTGCTGTACTTTGATGTCACACACAGAACGAACGGTCTGTGCAGTTCTGCTTCAAGTCCAACACCTATTGTGTTTTATTAGGAGATGCACAACAGTTCTTCTGTGGCTTTATAGGTAATATTTTCACTTACACAATTAAGCAAAATCAGATAATATTGTGTCTAATATAAACCACAATATTAACTTCTTATTATTGAATTGTTGTAAATAAATATCACGTTTGCAACTGGGCAGTGTTCAAAAAATGCTGGGAAATCACTTCATGTAGCCCTACAAGAGTGATTACTGATAAACTGTCTGAAAAAAAGAAAGTCACGTTTTGGAGAAGAAAAAAATCACCCAATGACTTTCAAAGCTGCTACATAGTAACGACTTTCTACTTCGAGGACCTTGATAGAAATGTAGTGAAGTGAAAAGTACAATATTTGTCTTTCAAATGTAGTGAAGTTAAAGTCATAAGTTCCCAGAAAAAATAATACTCAAGTAAAGTACAGATACTCAAAAAGTGTACTTAAGTACAATACTCAAGTAAATGTACTTAGTTACTGTCCGCCTCTGTTAATAGTACTACAGTTATGCTGTTATAATTACAGCCAATTCAGTTACAATAAAACAGATGAATATCTGAGATACCAATTTTGTATTTTTAGTTACATTTATACTGGTATCCTCTAAAACAAACCCAAACTTGGTCTTTGTAACAGTGTTAATTTCGTCGACAAATGATTTTCGTCATAATTTTGGTCTGACATTTTTTCACTGACGAAAACGTGACGATAACAAAATAAAAACTCATTTTGAATGACAAAAACTATGACGAAAATCTATTGACGTTTTCTTCAACGAATAAAAACGAGCTAAAAACATTAGGGAGGGATGATTTTGGAAAGAGATCCTGTCAGAACTAATCTCCTGCATGGTTGGGAGGTTAGATCAGAGATTTGGTGAGTCCGAAATCGTATACTTGTTGAGTAGGTACTACATTTGAATTTGAATTTACTTCACGATGGTTAAAAAAGTACATTCTATACATTATGAATATGCTTAGTATGAATTAAATTTGGACGTACTACATCCGCCATGTTGTTACTGTCACATGACCTACTAGCGTCAGTTGTGTCGCTTCACGTCCATTCATAAATCCTCTCCCGTGGCCTCATGGGATAGTAAAGTGTCCATCGTATGCGCAATTCAGAATCCGGGCGGAAGAATAGGTCATCCGGGTACATTTCACCTACTGTTTTTCGAATACTATGATTTCGGACATACTACTTGCCTCACATACTAATTTGGCATACTATATAATAGGGAAGTATGCGATTTCAGACACAGCAAAAGTCTTACTATTGGTAGATGAGAGGGTCTGTATTATTTACTATTGGAGAAAGCGTAATGGTCAACTTGGATCACGTGTGCCTTGATAACCAATAATATTATAGCCTGGACGTAATTGAATTTCAGTCAGAGTTGACACTCAATCGCTATTTATGGATACCCACCTGTCGCAAATAGTCTGTGACTTCTCTTATAAAACAACTTTTTTCTTTTTGGTGTAAACTCTAAAAAATAGTTTAATCCAAGACTATTGTTTAGTGTAAAACATGTTTAAGATTAGTCGATAGACAGACAGCGCAGGACTACTGGCTTCAGTTCTCTTTCGCGTCTTATCGCACATGAACGGAGGAATGCACGCAAAATGATGTCAAATTGTCCTTTTTGACGAGTATTCAAATAAACACTCTCGGTTACATCTTGAGTGAACATAAACAGTTGGGAGAATGTCAGATGTGTATCAGTATATTGCATCCGTGCATTCGTTTTTAAAGGGACAGCGGCCTAATTTAGTTGCTGTTGTCTGTTTCATTAATGTTAATCAAGCAACAAAAGGAAGAAAGAAAATCACTCTCTGCTAAAAAGAAGTGGTTTTAATTTAATATAAAGGCATGTTGTGTGTCACAGCAGTTAAATCTGTGACTATATTGCATGTTCAAACTTTAATATCATTCATATTACCAGGTTAATAGATGTTTTCTCCAGGAATATATTTTAGAGAAATGCTTAATAAATGCATTACACTGTAACTAAACCTATTAGATTTTAGTTAGCTACAATCTTATGATATTTAGTCGACTAAAACTACACTAAAACAATTCAGCAAGTGACTAAAATATCACTAAAACTAAATGGCATTTTAGTCAAAAGACTATGACTAAAACTAAATCAAAATTTACTGTCAAAAGGAACACTGCTTGGTAAACTAATCTTGTAATATCCTGTTTAATAGCATCATAGTAATTTGGTTCTGATTGGTGAATTTAACCCTGTTTACACCAACACAGGGTCACAACTTTGGTCATTATCAGTTTGCTTGTTTATATTGAACAAGTCTATGTAAAATATCAATACTCTTGAGGAGGAAACATGCAGTGAGGGTTAAACTCCAGATTTGTGCCTGTACGCCTCAGTAATGTGAGCTTCAGTGGGTGGAGTGGGGTGGGGATTGGGTGGTCCAATAAAACTAAAGCAAACTGAAATCTCTGTTTAAAACGCCCCGTACTCTCAATGCTTTAAGACTTACGTAATAGGTTACAGATGAAAAGCTCTTTAAACTTAAGAATAAAAATCAAGCAATTTAGTGTCTTTTCCCCCTAAACTCAGACGTCATGGGGAAAGACAGAAAACATCTAAATACTTGTTGAAACATTCTTGCTAACTTTATGTGACCAAGAATTATTTAAGATTACTGTTATTGGAAGGCACACTTTTGTCAATGCAACACACCCAAACCTCTCCTTTGGTTAATTATATGGTCTTTGTATGATATCTTGACAAGCACACATTTTCCCATTCAGCGATGCCATACATTTCTAAAAACCACATAAAAACAAAAACTCCCAGCGCAGTCAGAAGGATCAGGTGAAAAGGGAAGATCCTTATTGGTTGAGGGCGAGCAGAAGACTGCATGATGGGCCTGTGCAAGCCTTTGTTTGCACATTCCTGAAATTTGTCTTCAGTGCCTCATAGTCAAGACATTCTGACAGACAAATAACACTGAAACAAACGTCTCAACAAGGATTTTAAGTCATAATGTGTAAAGAAAATGTATAGTTTAGTTAAGGTGGCTTACCACAAATTCCACACAGTTTTTTAACCATTTTAAATCACCTTTTGGCCTTTGATGTACATTAAAAACAATGGTGCAGAAACAAATTTCACTTAGAAATTGCTAGTAAATTTGGCAAACAAAGAAATGTCAGGTAACACATTGAATTAAACATTACATTTTGAAGTAGAAAGACTGAAATGGTATTTCCTCGTAAAACTTACTCCAGTAATCTTGGTTTTTTATTTACAACTCTGAAAAAAAACTTTTTACAGTCTATATTCCATTTAGTCTCTGGAATAATTGTGAGGTCATTAAATCTGCATGTACAATAACTTTAGAAAAGGTTCCAATTAAAGAAGTATTTTGTAGATCTCTATGTCTGCACCTATGTATGTATACTAATATAGCAAAAAAAATATCTTAAACGTAAAAAAACAACTTTATGTTATAGAAACTGCAGAACTGACAGCAAAAATATAATGTATTCTACTTGAAGCAAATATCAGCACTTTTCGACCAAATAGTTGGAACACATGTGCCCTTACAAAACTGTACTTAAATAATCATGTTATTGCACTCATAAGAAGAACAAAAGAATTTCTCAAGATTACTTATGAATGAGTGATTGATAGGAGGGCGGAGGGCACTGCTAGCACAGTTTCCCTCATAGTTGCGTATACTTGTCAAACCCTGAGGGAGAAAAATGAAGAAATCTGTCCCCTTGTTAGTCTCTAGATGTTACCTAACCTGCGCTTTGTATTGATCTGACACACCCTTTGTCCTCAAATGCTTTCCTGGTTCAGGCTCACAAAGCGTCGTATTCACTGTAAGGCTTGGCACAATAGTGCTGCAATAAAAATCTAAATAGAAGGCAAAGAAAGAAAGATTGATTGAAACGCATTCAAAATGCATGCTTTTGTTCAGAGGAAACAAAGAAAAACAAATGCTGCACAGAGAGATATAAAACTATAAACTTATTTTTTGGTCGTTTGACTATGCGAGTCATGTTTAGATTATTTAATTAATGCAATACAAGAATATTCTTAATATTTTTGTTGCATTAACAATCCAAATATATGACTCACAAAGTGCAATATATTACAACCATCGCAACATTTTGCAAACACAACACTGAATAAAATTTCACAGGTGTTTCTCCTGTGCATTATGACTATTATAACTAACTTATGTTTACATAAATATTTAATTGTACAGAACAACTACAAAGGGATAAGTCCTATTTACCAGCTGCACACAACCGGCTTTGAATAATTCGGAGAGGAATGACACATTACTGAAGTGTTAATATGCACATAATTACTATGTTGCACTTAATAGGGAGCAGGCATTAGACTTTAGAGTTTATTTGTCTCAGTTCACGCAACTTTATGTCACACTCCTCTATTTGTCATGCTAGAGTTGTGTAAATGTGCTAGCCTACCATAAAACAATATATCATCCAATAAACACTTTGCTTGTTTACAGTAAGCGAGTGTTTGTAAAATATAAATAGTCCTGCAGTGAAGCGTAAAACTGTGGTTTCTGGCATATAAGCTGAAATAATGTGAGCCAGAATGGGTGGAGCAGAAGTTTGGGAGCGGAAAGCCATGCAGACCAACTTAGGCAATGCACTTCAAAACCTCTCAACCTCATTTCAAAACCTATTCGTAAAACAACTGAATTAGACAAGATCCAGTTGCTTGAGTTAGTTTTTTGGTTTAGGAATTATTCATGCATCAAGCATGATGATTATCAAATAATAAAGAGTTAAAAATGCTTCTGAATCTGTTCACTCACAGTCTCTTCTCCTGCTCAGTTTTTATACAAGGCGTTTCATATCCAACTTTTATTTCTTCACTATAAAACACTCCCTGCTATCAGCCGAAGCTTAATTATTAAAGGGCTGTCTTGTTCTCATGTCAGGCAATCAAAATTTACTGTCTTAACGCCTGCGCTAAAAGTTATTCCCTTTTGTTCTGGTTGCTAGTCTTTGTTTTTGTACTTTGTTCTTGTCGCCATGGCAACAACATTAGGGCTTGCCTTTATACTCTATACAAGCATAGTGTAAAGAATGATTTCATTCAAACAAAATGCATCACTTGAGATGAATAAATAACTGGGATTTTGAATGCTTGTAAAATTACATTTTTTTTAAATAATAAATATATTAAACATTCTATTCTATATTCTTATACGTACATAGGATAAAGCTTCTTTTCCAATAAAAAGTTATGAAATGTTCTATTCCATATTTTTGTGTGTATATAACTGACACAGTAACCTTTGCTTTGCTGCAGCTTGTGTTTTCTGGGTGTGTCTCAGTATTGGCACCCTGAGGGCAGACACTCTTACTTTCTAGTTCTTGAATAGTCAGTATTTCCTATAAAGTTATCTTATAACTCATCCTTTTAAAACCACTACACACCAAAAAAGGTGGAATTTGAGTGCACAAAAGGTCTCTCAAATAAGCTATTAGACCAAGAACAGTGCTGTGCAAATCAAAAACGTATGCATACTGTTTTGGTACTGAGTCATATTCAAACCAAACAGTTAGCTGCATGCTGTGTGAGTGTGTGTGACCGTGTTTGTTTGCCTTGTGTTTGGAGAGCGAAGCAGTTGTTTCTCACTCCACCTCCTTGGCCAACCATCGTACCCTCCCTCGTTTATCCACATAAAAGGATCACGGGTCATCTGTTCCTCACTTCTCACTCTCTCCAGTCAGAGAACAGAATAACAAGCCTCCTCTACAATCATGTCTTCTTCATACGCTCGTAGTTACATGTCCTCTGGAGGATCCAAGGGAGGATCCCGCTTATCCATGTCCGGTGGTGGTGGTGGAGGTAGTCGTACGTCTGGCATGTATGCAGGCAGCATGCACGGGGGAGCTGGAGGATATGGGACACGTATCTCAAGCAGCTCTTCTTCTCTTGCCTTCTCTGCTGGAGGTGGTGGCGGCTACGGAGGTGGTGCTGGTTTTGGTGGCGGTGCTGGTTTTGGTGGTGGTGCTGGCTTCAACCAGTCTGATTCTTTCGATGTGTCCGCAAATGAGAAAGCCACCATGCAAAACCTCAATGACCGTCTGGCCTCCTACCTGGAGAAGGTGCGCTCCCTTGAGAAGGCCAATGCTGATCTTGAGCTGAAGATTCGCCAGTTCCTGGAGAGCAAGACGTCCCCCTCTGCTCGTGACTACAGTGCCTATTATGCTACGATCAGTGACCTCCAGAACAAAGTATGTGGTATTGTCAGAAAGAAAAATGTAAACAGTATTTGTAACTACTGATATATATTTTTGTTAGCTTATCTTCATATGAATACTGTGCTAAATGATATAGCCATATCATTTTTGTATATAACATATGGAGATGGATGTAATTAGGACAAATAAGAGATACCACTAAACTCAAATAATTCACAAGAGATATCTGAATTTTATAATATTACTGGTTCCTGAAGATCCAGGATGCCACTCGTATTAATGGAGGCATCTATCTCAGCATTGACAACGCCAAGCTGGCCGCAGATGACTTCAGGGTCAAGTAAGTCCACATAACTAAGAGAAAAGCTGACTATAAACATCTAAAATGGGCCTAAGTGTTTACTTAAGGGTTTGATTTCTGCGCAGATATGAGAATGAGCTGAGCATGAGGCAGTCTGTAGAGGCAGACATTGCTGGCCTGAGGAGGGTGCTGGATGAGCTGACAATGTCCAGATCTGACCTGGAGATGCAGATTGAGGGTCTAAAAGAAGAGCTGATCTTCCTCAAGAAGAACCACGAGGAGGTAAGTTGGTGCTTGATTGATAGTCTTCAATAAACCCGTTATTCTTCCTGATGAGGGACATGCTCAGTGGTTTGTTATTGTGTCTTTAGGAACTCTTGGCAGCGCGCGCACAGATGAGCGGACAAGTCAACGTGGAGGTTGACGCGGCTCCACAGGAAGACCTGACAAGGATCATGGCTGAAATCCGTGACCAATATGAGGCTGTTGCTAACAAGAACCGCAAAGAACTTGAGGCCTGGTTCCAGGCTAAGGTAAAATGACATTCGTTTGTCTTAAGAAACCAAAACCAGATCAAAACTAAGTGACTTATCTGACTGCTTTCTTGTGCTTTCACAGTCCGAAAACCTCAACAAAGAAGTCGCTGTGAGTACAGAAACCCTTCAGACATCCAAAACAGAAATCACAGAGCTTAAACGCACACTCCAGAGTCTTCAAATCGAACTACAATCACAACTCAGCATGGTAAGTAGGTCACCAGGTCAATCTTGTTTTTGCTGTTTTGATACATCACACAGCCTTTAGAATAATGACTTTCCCCTCAACAGAAAGCGTCACTGGAAGGCACTTTGGCAGACACACAGTCCCGCTACTCCTCCATGTTAAACGGTTTCCAAATGCAAGTGACCAGCATGGAGCAGCAGCTGGTGCAGCTTCGTGGCGATCTGGAGCGTCAACGGCAAGAATATCAGATGCTTCTGGACATCAAGACCAGACTGGAGATGGAAATTGCAGAGTACAGAAGACTGCTGGATGGAGAGGCTTCTGGGTGAGACATTAACATTCAGACATTTATGTCCTGATTTGTGAGATTAAGATTCTGAGTAGTCTATAAATTCATGTTTTTCCCCCATCCTCAGAAGTTTTCAAACCACACAATCCTCAACCACAAGCTCAACTACACGCAAAGTGGTCACCATTGTAGAGGAGGTGAAGGACGGAAAAGTGATCTCCTCCAGCCAGGCTGTGACCCAGCCCAAATGAGATTTCAAACAAGAACAACCAGCCTAAGAACACTCGAGATGAAGCAACCCAACTCAGAGTGATGAAAAATCAATAAACTGGTTTAAATGTACTTTTGTGTTTGAGTCTTATTTTGCTCTCAGATGTTGTAATGTGAAACAAATTAATTATTTGAAGGTATCGGAAATGTTATTTGCCCCATTCCAAAAATGAGCTTCACCAGGAATGTTTGCCTTGCTTTTTTAAGTTAAAAGAAAATGAAGCTAAATTAAGCTAATTAAATACATAATACACAGATATACTACGTTCTATTCATCAAAGAATCCTGGAAAAAAAAGATTAAGCAATGTTTCCAAAAATGATAATAAGAAATATTTCTTGAGCACTAAATCAGCATATCAGAATGATTTCTGAAGGATCATGTGACACTGAAGACTGGTGTAATGACTAACGGCTAAAACTGAAATCAGTTATTGTAAATTGTAATAATATTTCAAAATAATAATGTTTTACCATATTTTGATCAAATAAATGTAGCCTTGGGGAGCATAAAAGTCTTCTTTCAAAAAATGTAAACCAAAATAAAAACTTACCTATCCCAAACTTTTGAACAGCAGTGTGCTTATTAGTTACATTAAAAAACAAACCAACAAAAAATGTGTGTGAAAGTGTGCAGATCCAGTCACCCATTTCAATACATATAAACAGTTTGAATTGTGTTAACAGAAAGTCCACTTATATTATCAATGCACTCAATGTTTTACCATAAACTATAGCTTTTGGGCTACTATGGACAGTACACTTACATGCCTTTATACCTTATCTACCCCTAAATAAGGTGTGTATACAGTAAGGAATATGCAACTTTTAGGGGTAGTTAAGGTACAAAAATAGAAACACAACTTCTGCACATTTATGCAGTGCAGGTAGGTCTTTTATGTAAGGTTACGTTGGGTTTTAACAATCTCAACACAGGCATTTTCATTTCAATCCAATGAGAAACTGACCTACAAATCAATCTTATCTGTAGATATCTATCTATCTATCTATCTATCTATCTATCTAGCTATCTGATCTTATCTGTATATCTGCATGCATCAGACCACTGGGTCAGGTTGAAGGCAACCTTTGGCATTATAGAGAAGAGGTTTACCTTTGTTTTAGCCCTGCTGATTTATTCAGCGTCTTCTTGGGGGAGCCACCTGATTCTTCAATTTGAGTATGCTTTTGTAGAGTTTGATGCAGGGTTGAGTTTGCGAGATGATTGCAGCTGTGCATTTACATCTTCAACTGCCTCAGAATCCACAATGTGTGCTCATCATATTCGTCAACTATCAACATATTAAAAACATTAGCTATGCAGCCATATCACCCTGCAGCCCAAGACTGGTTGCCCACTGAAGCTAAGCAGGGTTGAGCCTGGTCAGTACCTGGATGGGAGACCACCTGGGAAAACTAGGTTGCTGCTGGAAGAGGTGCTAGGGAGGCCAGCAGGGGGTGCTCACCCTGTGGTCTGTGTGGGTCCTAACGCCCCAGTGTAGTGACGGGGACACTATACTGACAAAAAGCACCATCTTTCAGATGAGACATTAAACCGAGGTCCTGACTCTCTGTGGTCATTAAAAACCCCAGGATGTCCTTCGAAAAAGAGTAGGGGTGTAACCCCGGCATCCTGGCCAAATTTGCCCATTGGCCTCTGACCATCATGGCCTCCTAAACATCCCCATATCTGCTGATTGGCTTCATCACTCTGTCTCCTCTCCACCAATAAGATGGTGTGTGGTGGACGTTCTGGCGCAATATGGCTGCCGTCGCATCATCCAGGTGGATGCTGCACACTGGTGGTGGTTGAGGAGATTCCCCCCTTCTATGTAAAGCGCTATATATATGTAAGGAATTATTATTATTATTATTATTATTAAATTAAAAAAAACAAATAAATACAGTAGATACTGACCCCTGCGTGGGACTAGCACCCTGGATATAATCCATAATGGTTATCCTACTCTGCCACAGTGTAGTCTGGATTCGCTTTCCTCCAGTTTTGTTTATTCCACACTTTCCCATTTGTTGCACATGATATGTTTGTAATAGCCACAAAAGAAGAAAAAAGAAGTACTATGAACTATATTTTTGGATATTTTAGTCTTTTGCTGTTGCCATGTCTTGGTGCTGGCCTTACATCTTACAACAATGAAAGCCTAGCTTAGTCTACAAACCCTAGGGCTTGTCGGGGCTAATGCATTACACTTGAGAAGTTACATTTTACATGATAATATTAGGCTTTTAAGTGACCACAACAACCCATAAATGTCAGCAAAGACCACATCAATCAGATAAGGCCTCAGCAGATACTAAGCGAAGACTGCAACGAGATGCGGTTCCTTGCCGCTGTTGCCTTTGACTTGCTTAGTTGGGGGACACTTAGTACTCAGTAATATGATTGATATGACTGCACTGACACTATCAGATGATAAGAAAACTTGAATTGAACTAAGTTGAACGACGTCACTGTCTTCTGTAGATCTGCTTTAGAGCTGAATCACATCTTGCAACATTGACAGTGTTATCCAACTGAATTGAAGCAACATTAAACTTCAGCTGAATAACACCATTGCTGGCTTCTGTTGAGCTACTTAGCTGAATAGAACTCGTTTCAAAACTGGTGAACTTTATACCATTATTCAACTGATCTGAACCAACACTGAACTGACTGGTGCCCAATAGTGACACTGGTGTCTTTTAGAGCTGCTTTACAGAAGAATCGGAAACATCTAATTGTCCCTGGATTTTTATGTTGAAGTGTTTCCCGTGCCATGTCTGTAGTCAGTTTGTAGTTTTCGCCCTTGATTAGTCTCAGGTGTGTCTTGTTAAGCTTGTTATCCCTTGTGTATGGCTGTGTCCCAAAGGTGAAAAATGCTGCCTTCGGAGGATGCATTCCAAAGTAGGAAGGCATCAAGACACGTCCAAATCCAAAGTTAGCTTTACTTACTGTCTCCTGAGATGCCGTCATCTGATCAATTTTTGAAGGCAGCATAGATGTTATCCTTCGTTGCCTTTGATATCCCACAATCCTGTGTGTGCCATTCCATGATAGATGAGCTAAAAAATAAAGATGGCATCTGAAAGTTGTGGTTGGTGGTCAGTTTGTGTAAATGTTTCTGATAAACCTTTTTTCCATTTTTAATGTTATTTGTAACGAGAAATTGCTATTACAGTAACATTTGCTTACCAAAGCTCGCTTTGTTGTATTTTGTTGTAGATCAGGGGTTCTCAATTCCAGTCCTTGTGACCCACCGCTCTGCACATTTTGTATGTTTCTCTTATCACTTCTGACGTTTGTTTTATTTGACCGTAAGTGCCCTGCGAAGTGGACTTCACAGGATATTCCACCATGATTCCAGTTCAAAGGGGGCGTATATGTTCCATTCAATCACTATTTTAAAGGGGGCATCGGATGCCCATTTTCCACAAGTTGATATGATTCTTTAGGGTCTTAATGAAAAGTCTATAACATACTTTGGTTAAAAAACACGCTTTTTACACTGTCAAAATCAGCTCTGATTTCAGCCCGCTGTTCTAGTCCATGTTGCTTTAAATGCTAATGAGCTCTTCTGACCCCGCCCCTCTCTTCCGTGGGGTGACGAGCAGACTGTAAACTTCAGCCGAGAAACTGGCTAACTAGCACGTTATTATGAAAGGCGATTTGCTAAGATTCATAAAAAACCCTTATACTCACTTCTTCTGTAAATGAAGCTGGATCACGAATGATTAGTGCGAACGTAAATGCATTTAGGCAGATCGGGATCGGCGGATCCCCTTCAAAAACGAAAGTAACGTTAATCCACTGCGTCTTCAGCGACTCAGATGTCGGGATTAAATGACGACTGCTTTATTCATTATTACATCCAACAACAAAACACCTCAATCGCTTAGGAGACATTCTTGTCTTCCCCTGCACCGGAGTCGACATAATGGCAGACTGATGACAGCTCACTCAGGGCGGGTCGAAGGTAAGGACAGCCTTGTCAATCAACTATCGTGGGAGTGGCCTGTGCAGAGCTACGTCACTCTGACAGGAATCTCAGAACAGCCTGATTTGAGAAAGATGATTTTTAAAAAACCACTGGGTGGACTTTTATCATTATAGGGTGGATGTGTACACACACTTCCAACACACATATACAGTATGTTCAAACAACAACAAAAGTGGATTTTGCATCCGATGACCCCTTTAAATCTTGGCTAGTGCTGAACTGCTCTCTTTAAGTTAAGTTGACTTTACAATATTTGCAGTTTCAACTTTTTAAATTAAGTTCAAATATTTTTTAACATTAACTTTCTAGTTATGATAATGCAAACTTTATTTTAGAGATACAGATAAAAATGTCCAACATTTGTTTGAAGCAACATTTTTTTTTTTCTTGCATTGCTTATAAACAGGTTTTTAATATTAAAAACAGTACACAACCTGCCTGTGCATGCTAATGTGTGAATGCATACAAGGGCACAAAAGTAGCAAAAAACTGCCAAGAAACTGTCATACAAAGCTGAAAATATACTCCTGCCTCATGGAAAACAACCACTGAGACAAGCTTGAGAAAAAAACAACAACACAAGCGTCCATTATCCATGAGCCTTTAAAATCAGAAAATAACCTACCTGTAAAAACAGTGTTGCAGAAAAGTACCCAGAGGTACGAATTTTTATGAGACCAGGTTGCAAATAACAGAGTAAAAATGACAAATGGTTGGTTACTCTAACACAGTAGACTGATAAACTGCAATATATACAAATACTTTGATTCAGAAGCACATTCGATATTTTGATTAAAAAAAAGTGATGGTTTAAAGCAGGGGTGTCCAATCCTGCTTCTGGAGGGCCGCTGTCCTGCAGAGTTTAGCTCCATCCTTAAACACATCTGAATAACTAAGGTCTTACTATAGGCATACCAGCAACTTCCAGGCAGGTGAGTTGAGTCAAGTTATAGCTAAACTCTGCAGGACAGTGGCCCTTCCAGGACGGAGTTTGGACACCTCTGGTTTATAGTTTCTCTATGCTAATTGTGTGAGTAATAGGGATGTAATCATGTACTCGGAGTTGGTTGAAAATCGATGCAAATATGTGATGATTCAAGTTGATTGTGACATTAAACAAATCACGATACATGTTTTAAACAGCAGGGGCTGCTGAAGCTGTATGCTGTGACCTCGCTTTACAAGAACTATAGCATATTTTATTATAAAATAAATAAACTCAAATACTGTAGAAATGGAAAGTACTTCCATTGATTTTTCTTTTTCTTTTATTTGGTAGATTATTTAGTAAAAATACACTTAACTTTTAGATGAACTGCCCCCAACTGACTGATATTAAATGCAACTTGCAGGCGCAATTAAACTTTAAATAAGGTGTTCCTGAATTATTTTTAAATCTCATGTTATTGTTTTACTTCAGTCAGTTTATAATATCTAAATATTTTATAATGAAATATTCTATTCATAATAAATTACATCTACTTCCTCACATTAACAGATCGTAGGAGACCTCTTTTGTGATAAACTAAAACAATTGCTTTTTCACATTGTGGATCTATGCATTTCGCCCTTCGGCCTTCCTCAGAGTGTGTCAGGTCACCTTTAGGTCCTTTTTAGTTTAGGTACTTTTAATGTCTATACTGAGATGGAATAATGGCTTTTTATTAGCTTTTTTAACTTTTTTCATTTTTAAACATTTTGTAAGAAAACATTTTTTAATACATTTAATACAGCTGCATTTTGGACTACCTGTAGCTTGTTTATTGAGGATGCAGGACAACCAGCTAGCAGTGCATTACAATAGTCCAGTCTAGAGGTCATGAATGCATGAACTAGCTTTTCTGCCTCAGAAACAGGTAACATGTTCCATAGCTTGGCGATGTTTCTAAGATGAAAGAATGCTGTTTTTGTAACATGGGAAATATGAATTTCAAAAGACAGGTTGCTGTCTAATATAACACCCAAGTTTTTTACTGTAAAAGAAATAACATTAGGCTACATCCATCTAGATGCAAATTGTAATCTAAGAGATTCTGTGTACTGTTTTTTGATCCAATAAGTAATGTCTAATCCGAATTTAATAGGAGATCATTATTGGTCATCCAATCTTTTACATCTTTAACACACTCTGCTAGCTTAAATAATTTAGAATTTTCATCTGGCCTTGTTGAAATATATAGCTGAGTATCATCAGTATAACAATGAAAACTAAACCCATATTTGCTAATAATTGAGCATGCGCGCGCACGTCTTCTGCATCATTAAAATGTGAGCCGTTAATTTGAGCGTCAAGCTGAGAGACGTATCGAAACACAGGAGGTTATCATCAGCTGGTTCAGATCAGTGTCCAATCATCTGGAATTAGAAAAATATGATCCGTATTATTATAATTATTGGTAACACTTTACATTAAGGTTCCCTTTATAAAGGGTTTATAAAGGTGTTAATAAATGACTAATAACTCACTTACAAATGCATTATAAATCATTGATAAGCCATTATAAATGCATGAATGAAAGGGTGATTTTAATGCAATACCTGCCAAATAGTGAGCCCCATGATTCTCCGCAAAAGTTAATGATGCCTATCCACAGCAATGATTAGAAACCGATATATTTTGTTTATCAAGATTAAATTATCATCTTGATTTTTATTTTGGGGAAAAAAATAATAAAAGCACACCCATGACTTGATGAGATATTAATATTGAACGTTTGAATTCCAATATTACCTGTGAATCTTAATGTAATGAGCCATTTATTAATGATTTATAAACGTTGTTAACTTGTGAACGTGAACCTTAATGTAAAGTGAACATCTGTGAACCAGTTATTAATGAGTTATAAACGTTAATAACGTCAAAAATGAACCTTAATGTAAAGTGATCACATGTGAACCATTTATTAATGAGTTACAAACGTTAGTAACCTGTGAAAGTGAACCTTAATGTAAAGTGAACACCTGTGAACCATTTATTAATGAGCTATAAACGTTAATAACCTGCAAAAGTGAACCTTAATGTAAAGTGAACACCTGTGAACCATTTATTAATGAGCTATAAACGTTAATAACCTGCAAAAGTGAACCTTAATGTAAAGTGAACACCTGTGAACCATTTATTAATGAGCTATAAACGTTAATAACCTGCAAAAGTGAACCTTAATGTAAAGTGAACACCTGTGAAACATTTATTAATGATTTATAAACGTTAATAACTTGTGAAAGTGAACCTTGAATTAAAATGTTGTTCATTGAATTTAATTGGGCTCCTTGAATTTAAATTACATTACACTGACTTTAAAAAAAAATCAAGTTGAATCTCGTATAACTTAAATAAAAAAGGTGAAATTGCTTAAAATATTTTTATGATTTAAAGTAACTTAAAAACATATGTTGTCATGACTTTTTCATCCTATCATAGGGAGCAATGAACACTGTGTAGGGAGCCTGACAATCGGAACACAGCTCACGCATGGAGCTCTCTTCTAATGAGCTGGTTATCTAAATCAGGTGCGTTAAGAGAGACATGCAAAATATGCAGAGTGGTGGGTCACCAAGACTGGAATTGAGAACCACTGTTGTAGATCATTTAACCATTGCTGCCTCAGAAGCCTGTCTGAAATCAGTTTCGTGAGGTGCCTTTGTGCATAAATGCTGCCTGTAAAGTCATTGCCTGATAAGGCAGCGAGGCAACAAGTCAGCAAGTTCGGTGTTAGTTTCTTGTGCCTGTTCCCTCTGAGTCCCACGTTGTTGTTTCATTTGGACTATTAATAAACCCCTTTTCACTTAGTTCCTCATTTTGCCCTGCATTTCTTGTTGCCCACATGACTATCACTATGTAGGCAAAAAAGATGTTTCTCCATGGAAGGACATTTACTGTATTTAAGTGAAATAAATGTTTTTTCAAGCAACATATAAATTGGAAAAAACATGAAATGGCCCAAAAATGTCTCCATGAGTGGCTATGAAATGACGGCAGCATTCAAGTTGTGTACGGCTGCATGCACTGCCATTGCAGTGAATGGGATGCAAAACAGACAGCTTTCTTCAGGTATTTTAGACCTCCTTTGTTTAATCCAGTGATTTAAGCACTCAGTGGAAATAATGGCATGAAAATGTGTTTCATTTTCATTAACAAGTTCAGTAATAGGTGAATCTTGGCGGCAGAGCAGTGATATTGCAAACTTGCATTCTTAGTGTACTTACCACTGCAGAAACAACGGCAAATAGTTTTTTTTTTAATACCTAATAATTAATGACTGCACATCGTTTTCTTCAGCAACCTTGTTGATCCTGCCTGTAAGATAACACAACATGGCAGAGATACAACATGTCAGTGCTGAATACTTATACAATCCCATGAGAGTTTGTTACATTGTAGTGAATTGTATAGTCTTTCATTCCATTTGTGAACATCACTCCTGGTCTACTTTAGAGAATCTGTGGAGCTGTGTGGCATTCTTCTGGTTTGGCAGCTGTAATCTGATACCCCGAGCATTTTTCCTTTAATTAATGACAACTGTTCTTAAAAGCACTCTGCTACTCTACACTGACATCTCTACTCACAGTTGAATTATTTTATTTTTTATTTTTTTGTCCATTGTTTCTACAAAAGAACTTAAGAAATATTTATATGTTTTATATAGCATTATAAATAAAGTTTAACATGCATTTAATCTTAATATCATTTCAGACCAATTATCCCAAATGTTAAAAAATGGCTATTTTAAAACACATAATTTTAGTAATTCTCTGGCTGCTAAAAATCATACACAGAAGATTCAGGGCATTGATAGAGCCGACTTATGCTAAACATTTCATTCAGATCTACAGCGAAAAGTATGCAATATATGGGTTGCATATCTAAATTAGGTGTATGATGATTTATGACTATCTTTGATGTTTCTTGCACGATCACAAGTGAAATTTCAGCATAATTTAAAGGCTTTGGGAGTTACTTTATACCTGCCTGTTCACTTTCAACCTGAAGACTAACTCTAACACTTCCTTGTCTGTTTCTGTCATTAAGTTGGTCAGAGTGATTTGCCCAGTGGGTTTATAGGCTGAGGGGTAAGCAGTTTAATACATATTGAACAAAAACAGATTAAATCTAAGTTATTCCAATCAATGCATTATGTAACTGAAATAACACAGATAAAATCTAGAGGCCCACATTGTAATGAATCTAATGAAAAGAAAAGTGTTTGTTGTACTGTCATCCTACCGCATTCTCTACAGATACTACCCGTATAAATGATCTGCTCTGGAGTCAAACCTTCACGATGTACACTCAAACATGAAATGTGAAAACCTGCTAGTTTGATGGTAAAAACCTGGCATGTTCAGTTGATAAAACAGGTTTAGCATGCCTGAGGCGGGTTCTGTCTGATCTGATAAGTTTTCTACAAAGGGTGGAAATGGTTTCATTTCACAAGGCAGAAATTTTAGTTTTATGTGTGACAAATGCTAGAAATTTTGATGTGCAGTTGTTCATTTTCTAAAGTTCTAATTTGAATGTAATTTTTAATTTTAAACGGAAGTGCATCTAAAAATTCTAACAATCCATTCATTTTAATATCTCTGGATTTTTCATATTTGTCAGAATTTTAAGAAATACAAAGAATATCCTACCTACTATGCAACAGAGCAGTGGCTATTATGCATGAAGTTACATTTTTATAATATATTTTGCAGAGACGAAAAGTCACAGAAGTGTTTAGACTGACAAGGACCAACAGGTGAAACTCACATAATTTTTTTCTTGGGAAATTCTAAATGATAACATACCATTCAAATCTGTCTTCAGCCACGCCTGCTGCCTTGGGGAACGGAGAAATAGTTTCACTCTCCATCACCTAAGGCAATCTTTACAGTCCCTCCCCCATTTGTCCACATAAAAGGAACAGGGGTCGTCTTCTCCTCACTCATCCGCTCACTGATTCTCCAGCCAGAGCAGACAACGACAGCAAGCCTCCTTCGAAACGATGTCTTCTTTTTCCACACGTAGCTACATGTCCTCAGGGGCATCTTCTCGCTTCTCTGTCTCTGGTGGCGGAGCTGTCACAGCCATGCGTGCCGGTAGTGTGTATGGAGGAGCAGGAGGATCTGGGGTCCGTATCTCTAGCGCCTCTGCTTCTCGTTCCTTCTCTGCTGCTGGTGGTGCTGGCTTCAACTTGTCTGATGCCATTGATGTGTCAGCAAATGAGAAAGCCACCATGCAAAACCTCAATGACCGTCTGGCCTCCTACCTGGAGAAGGTGCGCTCCCTCGAGAAGGCCAATGCTGATCTTGAGCTGAAGATCCGGCAGTTCCTGGAGAGCAAGGCCACTCCTGCTGCTCGTGACTACAGTGCCTATTACGCTACAATCAGTGACCTCCAGGCCAAGGTATGTGATTTAACTATTGAACATTTTAGTCAAGTCAACCATTAAACTGCCTTTAGACAAAAGTTAACAAAATGCCAATATCCCAACTTTCTTCTTATGAAATACATATATTCAAATAGTGTCAAATACATTTCTCAAGTACTCATGAAAGAGTGATCTAAAACTGCATCTTCATTCTGTGCCCCTGAAGATTCAGCATGCCACTGGTGTAAATGGAGGCATCTACTTGAGCACTGACAATGCCAAGCTGGCTGCAGATGACTTCAGGGTCAAGTAAGTCTGCTACTTAAAGGCTTGCACTATAAAAAAAAAAACACATTTTTATTAAGGATCCAAAATATTTATAATGAATTCATTTTTGCGCAGATATGAGAATGAGCTGAGCATGAGGCAGTCTGTAGAGGCAGACATTGCTGGCCTGAGGAGGGTGCTGGATGAGCTGACAATGGCCAGATCTGACCTTGAGATGCAGATTGAGGGTCTAAAAGAAGAGCTGATCTTCCTCAAGAAGAACCACGAGGAGGTAAGTTGGTGCTTGGTTCACACTCGATAGCTGTGAAATGCATGTCAGGCAAATGCTCAGTGGTTTGTAATTGCGTCTTTAGGAACTCTTGGCAGCGCGCACACAGATGAGCGGACAAGTCAACGTAGAGGTAGATGCAGCACCACAGGAAGACCTGACAAAGATCATGGCTGAAATCCGTAAGCATTATGAGGCAGTTGCTACCAAGAACCGCAAAGATCTTGAGGCTTGGTTCCAGGCTAAGGTAAAATGAGAATTAGTCCGTAATATTTGCAAAGTAATATTGTATGCAAATCCAACAAAAGACTTATCTGACTACTTTCCAATGGATTTCCTCTCATAGAGTGAAGCCCTCAACAAAGAAGTTGTTGTGAGCACAGAAACTATCCAGACGTCCAGATCTGAAATCACAGAGCTTAAACGCACACTCCAAAGTCTTGAAATCGAGCTACAATCACAACTCAGTATGGTAAGCAAGCAGAGATGAATCTTGTAAACGTTGGTCAACACATAGCATAGAACGCAGAGTAACTAACATTTCCCCAACAGAAAGCATCGTTGGAAGGCACTTTGGCAGACACACAGGCCCGCTACTCCGCAATGTTGTCCGGCTACCAGTTCCAGGTGACCAGCATGGAGCAGCAGCTGGTGCAGCTTCGTGCCGATCTGGAGCGTCAACGGCAAGAGTATCAGATGCTTCTGGACATCAAGACCAGACTGGAGATGGAGATTGCAGAGTACAGAAGACTGCTGGATGGAGAGGCTACTAGGTGAGACACAACTACAATACAAAATCTATTAAAATAGCATGTAGATTAAACATCAACTTTATAATTTTTAAGTGAGCATTGTTTAATACTCTTTGTTTTCTACCTCTGCAGTGTCACAAGCACAAGCAAAACCTCAACTACACGCAAAGTGGTAACCATTGTGGAAGAGGTGGTGGATGGCAAAGTGGTCAGCTCATCCTCACAGTCTAGCGAGTCTGTGTCTCAAAAGCTCTCTTGAGCAAAAGCTATCTACATAAGAGTGATGAAAAGCCAATAAACTGGTCTAACTGTGCATTTTTGTGTCTGTCTTGTTTAGATGTCATTTGCACCCTACATAATATCTACTCATATTTTGACAAATATGAAAATCAATAACTCATATAAATAGGTTGACACAACTAACTCAAAGACCCAAATGCAGCATACTGTAAGAATTGTCTGTTTTGACCGAGGGAGCGAGTCTACTTCATATGTACACTTCCCAGATAGCACACACACGTCTGCGAGATGTCTGTTAAAGATCGCTTCATCTGGAAAGCATCTGCTGTGTACAAACATCTGATAGACGTCTTTAAAATGTCAGTTTTACATACACTCTAAATCATAAACATCTTAAAGATATCTTCTAAACGTCTATTTGACATCTGATAGGAAGCGTCCTATAGACGTATTGCAGACGAGCAAACACTTTAAAAAACACGTCTTGCAGACGTCAAATAGACGCATTTTATTCCATTTTAATATCAGAATGTTAGAGAGAAAAATAAAAATAAACTTTTAGATATCTTTCTGCATACAGCATGTGATGGGTATCGGGTATGATTATCTTTGGTATCTCATTTGAAGGCATCTGTATCTTCAATACCTAAGTTTGTTGCACATAACCCCCATTAGAAGTCTTCTCTCTATTATCATAAGTCTAGCTAACTCTTGACACATAGTATTGCGCTACTGCAAATATCAATACTCCTGTATGATGTCTCAGTCCCATACATAATGTATGGGAGTCATCACTCCAATGTGATAGTTTTTTTGTTCTTAATTCATAAAAAAAAGTTGTACAAAAACATCCGTGAAATAATTAAATAAAAACTTAGTTGATCACTGGATATGATGAAGACAGTGTTTCACAGCTATACATCACCAGTGTTTA
This sequence comes from Sinocyclocheilus anshuiensis, assembly GCF_001515605.1. Lineage (NCBI taxonomy): Eukaryota > Metazoa > Chordata > Actinopteri > Cypriniformes > Cyprinidae > Sinocyclocheilus > Sinocyclocheilus anshuiensis. The sequence continues at coordinate 405,686 of NW_015552624.1, read as the reverse complement.
GTAATTTACATAACTACTTGTTTTTTTACATGGTCTAATTGCTTGAGGGATGTTTTTTATCCCCCCAAATTCAGAAACATGGATCGCAAAATCATTTACATTACATTAACATGGCCACTCTATATTATGAATATATATTCAGAGCTAAATGGTATGACACACAGTAAGGTATTTGAAAGGAAGCTTTAAAAGAGGAAAAAAAGAAGAATTGAGGAGAATCAATAAATTATGAATAATTTACTGCCATTTTTAGAATATGTAATCCACATAAAAGTAACTGTAACCTGATTATAAGCATTTTAAAATGTAATATAATCCAGTTACAGATTTGTTTTTATTTGATTACATAATCCAGAACATGCAATCAGTTTCTACCCAGCACTCTTCTAAGTTTCTCTGATCCTCATCAAATTAAATCAGGCAATCAACAGACCAAGGACGGAAGAAATGAATCAATATTAACATTTGCATGGTGTATTTAAAACTGTTTGCCTATAAAAGCACTGAAGGTATGTCAGCAATACCTCTGAATTGACATAGGCTGGTAAAGGTTGCAGGGTCAAACCTTAAAGGTCCCCTGAAATGCTCTATGTGTTGACGTCATTTTAACTGAAACAGGAAGACAGGGCCGCGGCTTCAGCGTCTATTTTTATAGTGTAGGGGCCGCCCTTCGCTTCGGATTCTAGAGAGCATTTGATTGGACAGAAAGTTTGATGAGAAGCTGAAGTACGATGTGACGTCAAAAAAAATCATTGAGCCGTTTTGGCGGAAGTGACGAACTGCAAGCTTTGAATGCTTATATCTTCTAAATACGAATTTTGTCACTGTTTTGGAGCACACTGCCTTATAGATAACCTTAAGACTAACATATTGATACTAACACCCAAAAAACTTTAATTTTGATTTCATGGGGACTTTAAAGGATCATAACTCTGTGGCCTTCAGCAAAGGACATAACCCTAGCTAGCGCTATGCTATCACCAACAATTTCAAACTTTTCCTCAATATAAAAAACCTGATTCAACAATGTGCCTCCAGAAACAGGGTTGGGAAGCATTGATCTAGGTAACTGTCCCTGCAGCAAGTGTTGTGCAATAAAGTCCATTTTGTTGCATGACCACAGTACATGCCGAGAGGGACCCCGCAAAGTTTCTGGACACTGCCTCCTGTTGGTCAAAAGGTGTAACGTAGGGTTGATTCTGTACCTTGAACATAATATGAGTCGGAATAAACTGAGCAAAATCTAAATCAGTCAAGAATTAGTTCTAACTACAAGTGTTAGGAATTTATATAATATAACCCCACGCTCAAAATATTTAAAAGTTGCAAAACACAACATTGTTGCACTCAAATATAAAACTTTCTATTTGCCTATTGAAATATAAACATTCCAACCTGTCACAACAAGCCTGATTATCATTAGCAGGTCATCCGAAACCCACTTCAGACAAGCTAAACCTGCTTTTAATCGCTTGGTGTTTAATATAGCTCATTTTGATGCAACAGTAAGGACAGTAGGTAACAAGTGCACTGTTTAAATGTAGTATCTGTAAAAAGGAATTCATATAAAACACACGCAAACTAGGTAATGGATTTTTAATCAATGCCTAGAACTGATCGTTTATATTATTAATATATACAAATAAATACTCACTTTGGAAGTCCACATTTGTACATGCTTTAAATGACAGCAACAACCATGTGTAATCGAAAACTGATTTTTATTTTAAAAGAAGTCCAACGTTTACCCCACAAATCATTTAAAAATTGGCCTATTATGAACAACTGGAATAAAGAAATGATGGATACCTAGCAAAGAATATAGCAAAGAATAATAAAATGTCTGTGTCCAACACACACACACACAAAATCTTAGGCTTTGATTATGCTTTTTATTTATGTTTAACGATAAAGGGATATACAGTGGGGTCCAATGATTGTTTTCTATAATTTACTGAATATATTTAAATATATGACAACCAATATACTGTGCATTCCTAAAGCAAACAGTAAAAGTTTCATTAAAGTAGAAAGAAAAGAGTTAATTTAACAAACCCGTTAGGTCAAAAAAAAAAAAACATTTTAGTCAATCCATGATATCATGCTGATGGTAATCTTTAAGGAATTTCTGAAGAATTTTAGTGAAACTTTAAAACGTTAACATACCATGCAGACCTGTCTTCAGCCACACCTACTGCCTTAGGGAAAGGGGTAATAGTTTCTTGGTCCACCTTAGGCATGTCCCCTTAGGCATTCCATCTAGTACCTCCCCCATTTGTCCATATAAAAGGACAGGGGTCGTCTTCTCCTCACTCATCCGCTCGCTCATTCTCCAGCCATTCTCCAGTTGAGAACAACAGCAAGCCTCCTTCAAAATGATGACTTCTTCTTCTTCCAGCCGCACCTACATGTCTTCAGGAGGTTCTTCTCACTTTGGTGGTGGAGCCGGTCGTGTCACAGCCATGCGTGCCGGTAGTGTGTATGGAGGAGCAGGAGGATCTGGGGTCCGTATCTCTAGCGCCTCTGCTTCTCGTTCCTTCTCTGCTGGTGGCAGTGCTGGTTTCGGAGGTGGTTTCAACTTGGCTGATGCCATTGATGTGTCTGCAAACGAGAAAGCCACCATGCAAAACCTCAATGACCGTCTGGCCTCCTACCTGGAGAAGGTTCGCTCCCTCGAGAAGGCTAATGCTGATCTTGAGCTGAAGATTCGCCAGTTCCTGGACAGCAAGACGGCCCCCTCTGCTCGTGACTACAGTGCCTATTACGCTACAATCAGTGACATCCAGGCCAAGGTACGTGACTTACCTATAAAACATGATAGTCAAGTTAATCATTAAACTACCTTTAGACAGTAATTAACTAATTTGCAATATCCCATGGTTCCTGATTTCAAAGCATATATTCAAACCATTTGATGCAAATTGAATTTCTTAAGTACGCAACTGCAAGAGAGATCTAAATTTGATTACCATAGATTTTCATTTATTCATTTTTTACCAACATGCATCATTATCTCATGGTTCCTAATTTGCAAAGCATGTGAAAAATACTGTATTTCTCAAGAATGAAATTTGACCCTTTTTTTCCATTCTGTGCTGCTGAAGATCCAGGATGCCACTCGTGTTAATGGAGGCCTCTATCTGAGCACTGATAATGCCAAACTGGCTGCTGATGACTTCAGGGTCAAGTAAGTATAGCAACCTAAACAAAAACCATTTGTAAAAGGCCCAAAGTATTTAAATCCGTTTCTTTTTTGCGCAGATATGAGAATGAGCTGAGCATGAGGCAGTCTGTAGAGGCAGACATTGCTGGCCTGAGGAGGGTGCTGGATGAGCTGACAATGTCCAGATCTGACCTGGAGATGCAGATTGAGGGTCTAAGAGAAGAGCTGATCTTCCTCAAGAAGAACCACGAGGAGGTCCGTTGGTGCTTGATTCACACTCGATAGTTCATCTTAAAATGTATGTCAGGCAAATGCTCAGTGGTTTGTTATTGCGTCTTTAGGAACTCTTGGCAGCGCGCACACAGATGAGCGGACAAGTCAACGTAGAGGTAGATGCAGCACCACAGGAAGACCTGACAAAGATCATGGCTGAAATCCGTGAGCACTACGAGGCCGTTGCTACCAAGAACCGCAAAGATCTTGAGGCTTGGTTCCAGGCTAAGGTAAAATCAGATGTTTTTAAAGAAAGGGCAATATTTTAATGTAAAACAACAGACGACTTATCTGACTGCTTTGCTATGGATTTCCTCTCATAGAGTGAAGCCCTCAACAAGGAAGTTGTTGTGAGCACAGAAACCCTTCAAACATCCCGATCTGAAATCACAGAGGTTAAACGCACACTCCAAAGTCTTGAAATCGAGCTACAATCACAACTCAGTATGGTAAGCAAGCAGAGATGAATCTTGTAAACGTTGGTCAACACATAGCATAGAACGCAGAGTAACTAACATTTCCCCAACAGAAAGCATCGTTGGAAGGCACTTTGGCAGCCACACAGGCCCGCTACTCCGCAATGTTGTCCGGCTACCAGTTCCAGGTGACCAGCACGGAGCAGCAGCTGGTGCAGCTTCGTGCCGATCTGGAGCGTCAACGGCAAGAGTATCAGATGCTTCTGGACATCAAGACCAGACTGGGGATGGAGATTGCAGAGTACAGAAGACTGCTGGATGGAGAGGCTACTAGGTAAGAAACAAATAAAACACAGTCTCTTAATAACAACATTTAAATAGTGTCACATTTTTGGTTTATTATAATAAACAGAATTAAAGTGAGATGGAGATTTCTGTAATATTCTTTGTTTTCTACCTCTGCAGCCTCTCTACTTCAAGCACAAGCACATCCTCGACTACACGCAAAGTGGTAACCATTGTGGAAGAGGTTGTGGACGGCAAAGTGGTCAGCTCATCCTCCCAGTCTAAAAGCGAGGTCATGTCTCAGAAGCTCTCTTGAGCAAAAACAACCAAACTTAGAGTGATGAAAAACCAATAAACTGCACTAATGGTGCACTAACTTTGCATTCCTAGCGTTTGTCTTATTTTCTTCTGTTTTGTTGTCATATTTTATGACACAGTGTGAAAAGTCATGCAAAAAGATTTTAAATTAAACTACAGATCTGCTAGTATTATAGCCTAGTTGTGGTAATATTAGAGTTACAAAAATGAATGAACGTTAACTATAAATACCAAATTACACTTCTGTTCGCGATTATCAATACAAAACTTGAAATTGGAAAAAGTTGCTGATGCATTAAATGACATTAAATCAGGCTAAAGTTAATTTCTCTACAAAGGAAATTTCTTTTTAATAATTAAATCCAATTACAAAAATAAGCTAAATGTTTCACATTTAGAACAATGATTAAATCTCTCTCTAGTGTGTACACATCTTTGAAAACATTTATGCATTACTGGTGCAAGGACAGTCTGGGAAATCTGAAACATGACAAATGTCATAATGCTATGATATGAGGTCATTTACTTTACTGTACTGTGCGGGGTAAACACTTGCAAAGGCAATAAAATAAAAGCAAATATAAGTTACACAACCATTCTGTTCACTGTTTATTCACTGACAACCAATTCTCTGCCTCTTCCATTCTTGACTTGCCTTATTGATGCATCCTTGTCACTTCGAGATGTGCAGATTTATTTTCAAAATGACTTTAAAGGGTAAGGGGTCACACCAGTTGACAGCTGGTGATTTCAAAATCAACTGAAAGAAGGTGACATATGTTGGGATTTGAGACCCATTGCGCATCACACGAATCCACTGGACTAACAAGTTCTATAGAATCAGAATCATGGATGCTCGGCAACGGCGTTCTGAATCCGCGCTGTCTGAGCTTGACGAGCGCGCCGGCTCGCTTCCCCCGTCTGCGCTTCCTGAAGCACTTGATCAGCGCCACAGCTCCCCCGACTATAATGTCCAGCAAAACATCAGAATAGTCGAAAACCGGTGAAATATCGGGTGGTGTGTACTGCCGAATGTCCAGCAATTCGTCTCTGGTGAAACTGATTGCAGGGATATAACTAAAGACAGGACAAACTAACAAAAACATAAAAACAACTGCGGAGCACGCCACGGAGGCAGCCATCATCGTCGGCGCCATCGTACTTTTTGTTTAGTAGGGACAGTGTTTAATAAATACATAAAAAATGCAGGCATGACACTAGTCCACTAGTCCACTAGTCTTGAACCAAGGCAGCTTGTGTCGAGAACGTTGTGTAGAAATCACGTGACCAATGACAAACGAAGCCTCACTTTCTGTCCTATCACATGCATGTTTCACTTTGTGTGTCGGAAAGTTCGAGATGGTCCTCATTGCAGAACACAAGATCCAGGGGGCGTGGTTGGATCCAGCTCTCCCACCTACCAATCTCCACCCCCTAGATGTGGATCCAACCACGCCCCCTGGATCTTGTGTTCTGCAGTGAGGGGCTACTGGAAAGTTCGCACCCCCAGCTATAATATGCCCTGCTATTTCTTTTGCGCACGAGGATTCCTAAACGCACCAAAAGCAGACCTGTGCACGGACCATTCTGAGCTCTGCTTAAAGACAGCGCAGCACAAACACTGTTTACTCACTGACTGATCTCGATCACACAACCACTGAAACCCCCCCCCCCTAGATGTGGATCCACCCACGCCCCCTGGATCTTGTGTTCTGCAGTGAGGGGCTACTGGAAAGTTCGCACCCCCAGCTATAATATGCCCTGCTATTTCTTTTGCGCACGAGGATTCCTAAACGCACCAAAAGCAGACCTGTGCACGGACCATTCTGAGCTCTGCTTAAAGACAGCGCAGCACAAACACTGTTTACTCACTGACTGATCTCGATCACACAACCACTGAACAGCGCTGTGAGGTTTGGAGCAGAGGTCTGATACAAACCACAGATGCTTGAAAAAAGTAATCTGATTACGTAACTTGCGTTACTTGTAATATATTACCCCCAACACTGGTCGCAGGGTGATTTAAACTAGTTTAAAGGCAGATGAAACAGCGCTGATTCTCCACAGCACTGACGCAGAAAACAGGAGAAACTTTGTGCGACAACAATCCAATTAGAATACTTTTCAATCCACAAATCACCAATATTTTCAATGGATTTAATATAGTAACACTGGCTATAGGCATGCCAAATTTTATTATAGCTATTATTAATGTAGACATATAGGCCTATTGAATGTAATGTAAGGGATCAGTGAAATAGGTTAGGTATTTTTGTTATAAGCAGTTTTGTGCATTTCTATATATACAAAATAAATGTCTAAATAGACTAAATAATATAAAGCCATTTTAGATGTTATAGCCTAATTATTCAAAATTCACCTTCAAAACAAGGTTGTTAAAATATTTACAGATTGTTACATCCTCAACTCAACTCAAGCTACTGCTACTGCAAAAGTCTGGATACCCTTGACCTATGGAATGTGTGGCTACTTCCTCCGACGGAGCTTCCTTCAAAGGCTTTTGACTGCTTAATTTTTTTACTAACCACCAGATGGCGCTGTTTCCGACATTCTCGGAGCTTTGTATTTGCCCATCACTACCCACCTCGTTGAAATGCGGCCCCTCCTTTTTTTTTAGCAAGGTGCAGTGGTGCCCCCAGAAAATTGTAATAGGGGTGGCCAGAGGAGCCCACAGCAAATCTTGGGGTGGTAAACCAAAATAAATAAATAATATTCAGTGTGTGTTATCCTTATTTACTTTTGTTTCTGGTTAATGTAACAAGTTTAATAAGCAATTAATGGCTCTTTAAATAGCCTAGTGTAGTTCTTTTCCTTAAAAATAGGCATAATTATACATAAAATATATGAGCAAACCAAATAAAATGATAATATTTAGTTTAAAAACAATTTACAGGCCAATTATTTTCCACATACCTTTACTGTACACAAATGCAGCATAGGCCATGTCTAAAATGAATAAAGAAAAATTGAACGAAATGCTTTAATATATAGACAATGTACATTTTAACAGAGTATACTCACAACCAATCCATATTCATTTTTATTTCTGTTTTACTAGGACACAATCTTATCAATACAGCTTTATTCTCTTATTGCTGTGTCTTTTTGCAAACACATCCACAAAATCATCAAGATTTATGGCCCTTGCCCTGCTTGATACACTTAACACCCCCAAATTGCTCAATCGTTCATCACTCATTGTATTTCTCAAGACAGTCTTGATCATCTTTAGCATAGAAAAACTGCAAAATTGACATAGCACAGTGTGACTAGTCATAGTTTGAAAGCTAACTTTGCAGCTTAGCAGCGCTAGCATTAATTTTAGCTAATGTTAATTCAACACTGTAAAAGCTTTACTGAGTAACGTTTAGTTAGCAAAAAAAAAAGTCAACTGAAAACGCTCTGGTTACTAACCTCTGTTCCGAGATAAGGGAATGAGCTTTGCATTGTATGCTAATGGAGAAACTCCTGTTTACACTGATAATGAAGCCTGATTTGTTCACGTTTGTGTAGCTGCACAAACAAATGGCACTTCAACCTGCCAAAAGGTGCTATGTAAGTCAGCTCTGAGTTCCATTTCATCAGAATCTTTCGACTGATAGCGACAGTCATCGACTCACGTGCAGCCTTATAGTATGGCAGCTTACGCAACGCTCGTTCTCTTATCTCAGGGAACCGATGTTACCAGAGCATTCCCTTTCGAACAGTTTCTCCCATTGCGTTGTATGCTTTTGGGGAATGCATCCAATAGCGCCGTGCAGTAAGCAAGTGCAGAACAAAGCCAATCTGCGAGCCCAGCCCCAGAGTGCCTGTACTGAGGGCTCATGTAAGCATGAGGTAATTATGAGACCCAAGCCACTAGACTGTGGTCCATATAACAAAACCTTCTCCACTCACAGAGGGGATTAGGTAAACTTAAGAAGACAAAATCTGTGCCTGAAGGGCTGGGACGTCCAGGTTCTAAGAGACTGAACCGGGCCGAGTAGAGAGCACCTTAGGCACATAACCGTGTCTTGGTTTGAAGACGACTCTACAGTTGTTAGGCCCAAACTCAAGGCATGAAGCACTGACTGACAGTGCTTGTAAGCTTGATTGATGCTATTGCCAGACGTAGTGCGACAGGGGCCGTAAGTTGGCTGACTGGAGCGGCTCAAAGGGAGGCCCTCGTAAGGTCCTAAGGACTATGGATAAGTCCCATGTCGCCACAGTGTGAGGACGAGGTGGGTTCAACCTCCGAGCTCCCCTCAGAACTTAACGACCAGGTCGTTTTTGCCGACTTACTGGCCAGCCACGAGAGCGTGATTCGCCACGATGGCTGCCGCATATGCTTTGAGCTTGGAAGGGATGTGCCCCTTATTCAGCAGCTCTTGCAGAAAGGTTAACACAGACGACACGTCACAAGAGGACGGGTCTTCGTTTCGTGCTGCACACCAGTCAGAAAGACTGACCATTTGAGGGTATAGAGACGTCTCGTAGATGGGGCCCTGGCTCCTAAATGGCGTTAGTCACTCTCGCGGGGAGCTGTAAAGACTCCCGTCAAGGGGCCAAACATGAAGGCTCCACAGCTTGGGCTGGGGATGCCAAATCATGCCTCTCACTTGAGAGAGGAGGTCCTTCATCAATGGTATCGGCCATGGGGCTGCCGACAGCAGCTGAATCAACTCAGGGAACCACATCTGATTTCTCCAGAGTGGGTCCACCAGAAGGACAGAGCACCTGACTTCCCTGACCCGTCTGATGACCTGAGGAAGCAGGGCAATTGGGGGGGAAGGCATACAAGCGAGCGCTTTGGCTTGTGCCATTCGTGGGCAAGGGCATCTTGCTGCTTTGAGTAGTAAATTGGGCAGTGAAAGTTGTCTTCTGAGGCAAAGAGGTCTACCTAGAGGAGGTTGCACTGTGCCCATAAAAGGAGGCACTGAGCCATCCTGCAAGGCGAACGTGACGTAAGAAAAATTGCGCTTCGGGGCCAACTTACAGTATATAGCAGTCGGTGCCACTCCTTTTGACGGGTTGAAGCGTTATGTGATCCCGCAGCTACAAACAAATCAGGCTTCAGTATCAGAGTAAACAGGAGTTTCCCCATAAGCGTACAACACAACGGGAGAGACCGTTCGAAAGGGAACATACATTCATGTCTTCACTATAAGTCACTATTGTATGGCATACATACCCATTGTCGTCTCTCCAAAATATGCAGGTACTGTGCTGTGATCAATGAAATTGAATCAGTCCTGCTTCTTGCACTGTGCAGTTAATGATGGGAGGGGGGAAGGCAGTGAAACAGCTACTCCTTGGGGGTGCCCCTGACAAGGTGGGATTAGCATTCGTCAAAATCATGTTGTTTTAAGTTGAGTGAGTGAGTTAATAAATAAATAAATTGATGACATTTTTTTATAACATATTTTCTATCATTTGTTGAATTATGAAAAACGTGTTTAGAATAGTATCATTGTTTTAGACTTTGAATTACTTTAAAATTGTAAACCTTTTGATTATTGGTAATAAAATATAGCATTCCTAGTGTGTACACTGGTTGTTGGACACAATAAAGAGTGCATTATGGATATACAATAGTGAACCATATTTGGGGAATTAATTTATTCACTCAGAACAACATTCAGACAACACTATACATGGAATAGGGACCTTCTGAACAGAGTTTATGACTTGTTGAACATATAATAGGGAGAGGTAACAAAAAAAGGGAGGGGTCAGACACTAAATTCCTGCAGCTCAAGCATGATGAACTCTACATTTTTTTAATTAGGGCACACACTTTCTATGGCTATTAATGAACATGAAATTGAGTATAAATACTGACAATGCTGTATTACATTTTCTTAATTACTATTATTACTGAATAATCTTAATTTGAGTTTTAAAAACTGGATTCACGGTATCATCAATCAAATGTACATTCAAATTTTTTTTTTATACTAAATATCCATCCATTGAACACTTTTGTGGTGAACTAGAGGCAAACAATAACTAATAAAATGTAACATTAATATCTTGGTAATACAGAGATCTGTTCTTCAGCTCAACAGCCTAAGGGAGGAATTTAAAGTGAAGCTGAACTTGGTGGGAAACATCCTGCTTCATTGTGTAGCGCACACAGGTACATGCACAAACTTGAGTTGTTTCAAACAAGCATCCACTTTTATTGCCACTTTATAGTAAAATTGTTACGTAATAAGTCGCTGTAGGCAAATCTTAAATTGACAATGAGATCAGCACACCTCCATGTAGTTTCATATCTTGTCCAGTTTTATCCTTTTGCCCTTTGATAGACTTTATGTAGTCAAACTTGCTTCTTTCAACACAGCTACATCACTTGCATGATGCAACTGGTGTTCAAATTCTGTAGTGAGCTTTTTGTGGCTCAGATTTTAGAGTAACAATCAGTTTTAAATGAGTACATCATTAAAGGAATAATTCACCCCAAAATTCTGTCATCATTAACTACCTCAAGTTTTTCCAAACCTGTATGTTTCTTTCGTCTGCTGGACACAATAGGAGATATTTTGAAGAATGTGAGTAACCAAACAGTTTCTGGTCCCCATTGACTTCCATATCAAAAAGTCATTGGGCACTATAAACTGTTTGGTTATCCACATTCTTCAAAATATCTTCTATTGTGTTCAGCGTAAGAAAGAAACTTGAGGGTTAGTAAATAATGACAGAATTTTCATTCTTGGGTGTACTATCCCTTTGAGTTAACAGTTAACAGGCTATAAGGGTGTTCTAGATTAGAATATTCAAGTTTTAGAGTGCTTAACTACAGTAAAACCAGCAGTGAAAAACAAGAAACATCCACAAATGTGTGAACATGTACAGAGCTGCTCTCATCTGAGAAAAGTTTGGAGGAGGAATGCAAGCTTCTATCTTACTTACTTCAGGGGCCGATCAATCAACCAATCTTAACTCTTAGCGTCACCTTTCACTTCAGGTGATTTAAATTGACAGAATTCCTTGGTGTCAGCAAGTTTTTGATGAAATGATGTCAACACGTCCTCCTTTGTAAGCGTCAGTCTCAGTTCCAGCACATATAAGGACCCTGAGTTGCTCTATTGTACTCACTCTCCAGCCAGAGCAGAGTAAGACCACAAACCACCGTCCACATGGCTACCACCTTCTCCAGCGGCAGCTTCATTTCCAGTAGATCCTCAATGGGCTCCTCACGCTTCTCCTCTGCAGGTGGAGGAGGTGGCCGCATCAGCACCATGAGGGCTGGCAGCGTGTACGGAGGCGCAGGAGGTTCAGGGGTCCGTATCTCCAGTGCCTCTCGCTCCATGGCCTCAGCAGGTTCAGGAAGTGGCTTTGGCTTTGGTGCTTCAGGAGGTGCTGGTTCAGGATTCGGTGGTGCTGCAGCTGGAGGAGGATTCAGCGTCAGTGGTGGAGCAGATGACAGCATCATTGGCAATGAAAAGCTCACCATGCATAATCTCAATGACCGTCTGGCTGCTTACCTAGAGAAGGTCCACTCCCTTGAAAAGGCCAATGCTGACCTTGAGTTGAAGATACGCCAATTCCTTGATAACAGAATCTCTCCTACTGGTGCTACTCATAACTACTCTGCCTTCGAAGCTACTATCGGTGACCTCCAGGCTAAAGTAAGTCTAACTAGGTAGATACATTGTGGTTACTGCTATAAGAAAATAACCTAATAATCTTCATTACCATGAAATAAGTAAAAAATAAAATAAAATCAAACAATGTTTACTTTTTGTTCGCAGATCTTGAGCGCCATGCAGGAAAAGAACACAGTCCACCTCAGCATTGACAATACCAGCTTGGCTGCAGATGACTTCAGAATTAAGTAATATTTATTTCATTTTTTTAATGTCCCCCGCCCCCCAAAAAATTTAATTTGTATAGAATATATGCTGTGGAAATGTACATAAATTATAGAAAAACATCAACAAATAACTGCACAACTAATTTGCAAATCGGCTTTTAGGTAATGTTTTTTTACATTATTTTAAAGATTAAAGTAATGTTAATAATCCATTAGTCACACCAAATGACCTTTTAAAGGGATGTTCAGCCCAAAATAAAAATTCTGTCATCATTTACTCACCCTCCACTTGTTCCAAATCTGTATGAGTTTCTTTATTCTGCTGAACACAGAAGAACATATTTTGAAAAATGTTAATTAAACAGTTGATAATAGCCATTGACTTCCATAGTATTTTTTTTCCCATACAATGGAGGTCAGTGGCTACCATCAACTGTTTGGTTACCAACATTCCTCAAAATACCTTTAACTAGTAATGAACTAGTAAAACTAGTGAGGAAAAACAGCCAATCATAGCAACAAAAATCTTCATGTTGCTGAAGAAAAATAACTTGTAATGTTCCTTTCTATTGGACAGATATGAGAACGAGCTGGCAATGCGTCAGTCTGTGGAAGCCGACATCGCAGGGTTGAAAAATGTTCTCAGCGAGCTCAACATGAGTCATAAAGACCTCAACCTGCAGATCGAAGGGCTCACCGAGGAGCTGGTCTACATAAAGAAGAATCACGAGGAGGTAGTAAACCATTGCAAAACCTTCAGAATGAAGTAAAGCAAGTTTAAGACACAAGATGTATGCTACGAACTGTTCCAGTTAAACATTTTAGACAGGAGGTCAGGTCACGTAAGGTGCTTTATAGAGCTTTTAAGCTCTAGATGTCACTGTTTTGTGGCATATTTCCATACCATGACATTTGAATGCAAGAATGAACAGGCGGTGATGGGAAGATGGACATCTGAAAATCATATATGCTATATCTTTAGGACCTCTTGACCTCTCGTGATCAGATGAGTGGACAGGTCAACGTGGAGGTCGATGCCGCACCACAGGAAGACCTCATCAAAATTCTAGCTGAGATGCGTGAGCACTACGAAACAGTCGTAGCCAAAAGCCAGAGAGACCTTGAAGGCTGGTTCCAGCAGAAGGTTAGTTCAGTCCAGAACTTCACTCTGTACATGACAAACACAACACGCAGTCAAAAATGTTGGAAATAAAATAATAAAGATGGTCCGATTAATAGTTCAAGAAAGAAAAGGAAAGCATCTATACAGAAATTAAAACAAATGAAAAAATATTTGAGCAGATCTTGCAAAGATGACGTGATTTGGAAAGGAGTAGTATGTATATCTCATAAGTCTAAAACACTGTCACAGCTAACCCTATGTTGGGTTTATACATGTATTAAATTAAACAATCGTTTTATGCAATAATGTTTAAACAATTCTTTTGCAGTCCGAGACCTTGAAACAAGAGGTGGTAACAAGCACAGAAACCTTGCAGATTTCGAAAACCGAGGTCAATACAGTGAAGAGCACAGTACAGTCCCTGGAGGTGGAGCTTCAGTTTCTCCTTGCCATGGTGCGTATGTGCAGAAGAAATGTACAGTGGACCCAAAAACTATTTGGACACTTAAGTGACACTTAAAAAATGCATGCCAATTGGTTTGATTGGTTTTATTATCTAATGGGGCGCAGTGAAAACAAGACCAATCAAACAAGTTGGCACACATAAAATAAATTTGTTACATTCAAAACCATTTAAAAGTAAGAAAAAGTGTTTGGACACTTTAAAATTGATAGAAAATTTACTATTTTGGTCATTGCTAACATATGTTTCTCTCAATATCCCCACCTCACAGAAATCATCCATGGAAAGCACCCTGAGCGAGACTCAGAATCGCTACGCCCTGAAGCTATCTGGCTACCAGGCACAGGTGAGAGTTCCTCAGCATAAGACTATGAATCTCATAAATCTTACAGACAGATCTCTTACTGTAGCCATTTTAAAATGGCCTGTGTTGGGGTTCTCTCTTCTCCCCTCGGGCTTGTAGGTGAGTGGAATGGAGGGTCAACTGGTGCAGCTTCGTGGCGATCTGGAGCGCCAGAGTCAAGAGTACCAGATGCTTCTGGACATCAAGACCAGACTGGAACTGGAGATTGCAGAATACAGGAGACTGCTAGATGCAGAAGCCAGCGGCAGGTAAATCACAGAGCATGTTTATATAGAAATAAAACAAGCAGTTTACATGCTTTGCTCCATAGTTATTGGAAAATTCTTGAATACATGCAGACGGAGTAACATTCTTTACCTGCTATGCGCTCTCTATATAAAAAAAACTATATAATGAACTTATTCTTCGTATTATAAACAACTATTCTTATTCTAATAATTGCAAACAACACACGAAAGTGCATATCAGAAGTCTGTAGTTCAAAAATAGTTCTTTCATGGAGTTGCTGTGAAAATGCCCTTGGGAATCTTTATTTTTAAAGGAGTAGCTAGTTAGTTTGGGGTTCTGTGGAAGTTTGTGGTTTAAAGCTTGAAAGACCACATCTGTAGTACAAATGAAGCTTTGCAAGTTTAACTGGTTGGGTATTTTTGTTTCCAAACAGCCTCACAATCTCAGGCAACTCTGGCTCCAGCTCCTCCTCCAGCTCGATCACTACCACCAAATCAGCAGTGATCACTGTTGTGGAAGAGGTGGTTGATGGTGGGATGGTGGTTTCTTCAACATCCCTTGTTAAGTGAAGCGCATCGCTCGTGTTGGTTGGAGAACGGAGTTGTAGCTCCTCTCATGCTGTCAGAATATGGTGGTTGTCTTTGAGCATTTACAACAATAAAACTAATGTCAAAGACAAAATGTGTGTGGTTACATCATCTAATCTACATGGATGCAATTTAGAGATTTTTCACTTAAAGTGACCAGTAGTCCAAAGAGGGTATATTAGCATTAGCATTTTAAACAAATAGGTTACCCTCAAATGAAAATGTACTGAAAATGTACTTCCTCTCATGTCATCCAACATGTAGATGAGTTTGTTTCATTATCAGAACAGATTTGGAGAAACCAATGAATCCTCTGCAGTGAACGGGTGCCGTCAGAATGAGAGCCAAAACAACTGATATAAAAATCACAATAATCCACAAGTAATCCACACAACTGAAAACAAATCTAGCATTAATAAGTTTGAACTTTAAAAGGTTTATTCCAGCTAAAATATAAGCCCTCTATACATAATATTTTCTCCAAGCGAAAAAGTTGTCTGAATCAGGAAAGAAATGTGCACAGATAAAGCAGTTTACGAACAAAAACAGTTCTAAACAAATATGCTGGTAGATTTTGATGTGAGAGGATAGGCAGGACTTTTCACGGTTTGAAGTTAAAATGCCTTAATGATGGATTTATTTATTACAAACATACAGCTTTTCATATCACAATACTATTTTGATGTCCTGTAGTGGTGTGGATTACTTGTGATATTTTTATCAGCTGTTTGGACTCTCATTCTGACGGCACCCATTCACTGCAGAGGATCCATTGGTGAGCAAGTGATGTAATGCTAAATATCTCCAGATCTGTTCAAATGAAGAAACAAATTCATTTACACCTTTTATGGCATGAGAATTAGTACATTTTCAGCCAATTTTCATTTGGAGGTATTCCTTTAACTTGTTACCAATGCGCATCATTAAACATCTCCAATCCCAATCCAACCACATCCTCAAATAAATCCAGGTGAGAAACATTTACATTACATTAAGTGTATAATGTTTTCAAATGACTGCTTCTCAAATAAAGCTGACTGTCTTTACTTTGTCAAACAGTTTTAAACCACACATAGCGGACAAACAACATTATGAGCTAGGTTAGCATATGTATCAGTACACAAACTATGTAAGCAAGTTACAAAAGAATATACCCTTAACGGACCAGTTTAGCAACACACTTGCACGGATGACAGCATCTGCTGCCTGAATAAATATGAATGTGAATGAACGAAAACTAATGGTAGTGAGAGTAAACATTCATTTCAAGCAGGAATGACAAATCTCACGTTCATGTGTTTTGACGGTCCACCCAAGAAGGCCTGTACAAAGCCTGGAGAAATCTATCCATTAACATTCTCAATCCTATTCATTTTACCGGCATTTCTCACCTGTAGGAGACCTCCAAAAAGCTGCCTTTTTTGGCAGTTTTAAACTTAAACTAAAACTAAAAAACTTTTACGGTGATAAAACGTCTCCAGGGTCACATATAATAAAATACTTTCGATTAATACATTGCTCGCAAAACATTTCATTACAATATGCAGCTACTTCTGAATGGCTGTCAATAGAGAAATATGCCTTTTGTCCACAGCATGGTACTAAACCAGCAACAACCAGAATGGTTTAGACATTTATGCATGTCTAGTCATGACTTTTTGCATGGAATTGCTTTTCATATT
>NW_015552624.1:384990-388865 GCF_001515605.1 Sinocyclocheilus anshuiensis | reverse complement strand
TATATATAATTAAATGGGGGAAAATGACTTCTTGGTTTTTATTTGTTCTTAGCTAGCCGGTCTTTTTCTTTGTTTGTTTGTTTAAAATATATATAAAAAAATCCTATAACAAGCTAAATGCATTAAGAAAATATTTTACAATGCAAAATACATTAACGCTTGTTTTCAGAGAATATATTTTTTAAGTGTATTTTGATATTTTTTCACGTTTAAGGATAAACGAGTTACAAACATAGGAAAACAAGGCAAAATTCAGTAAGATACAATCTATGAAAACAAGTTTTAATATCTTGCACAGTTTTGCTTGTCAATGACACATCTTGTTTCAAGGGTCTTAAGATATTTTAACTGAAAAACAAGACAGAAATATGACATTTTTGACATTTAGTACTATTCACAGGGCTAACAATGACTCAGTGAAGCAATAATATTAATCACAGATTCTACCAAAGTGTTAGCATAGTCACACCATCACAATTACTCACTTTAAGTCATAGTATTGACTTAAAAGATCAAACTGACTATACTAAAGTAACAATGTTATTCAAACCGACTGCAATGAGTTCACTGAAGAGAAGAGAAGAGAAGAGAAGAGAAGAGAAGAGAAGAGAAGTATAGGGTCAGTATAGGGTCATAGTGTACAATGAAAATGCTGTAAGATCTTGACAAATCACTTCTGCTGTGTTTCAAAAGCACCTAAAAGGTCAAACTGGAATGAAAGATATGTCACTTACTACTAAAATAACAAGCGGCAAACAAACAGATCTGGTAATTCTTCCGATGAACCTGCTTTGATAAACCTCACCTTTCCATCATAATTCTGCTGTACATACAGAAACCGCAAATGTCAAACACATCAACAGCAGAAGTGTTTTCAGCCCAGCCCAGCCCATAAAAGAAACGTGGTTTGGTCAGTAAGCAGAATTCATTTTTGTGGTAACACGCCTGTGGAGGAGGCAATGAAAGGTCTTACTGAAAATGATTGCTACTAACACGTCACATGTTTCTAGGATCTCTTTTCATGAAAACTAATGTTGTGCTGGATTCTCTACACAGGAATTGTTTTTCTAAAATTGTTAACCATTTGTAAATCTCCACACAGGCAAAATAACTAAGAAAAAGGAAAGAGAACAGCATAATGCATAATTACTAATAAAAAAATAAGTGAAGAGACTGTCAATGTAAAAAGTGTTTTGCAAAACCATCCTGTATTATAATTTACCTTCATTCCCTCAATGCAGAAAAAAAAAACAATCTGTATTTTCTTGTTTTCCAGTAAATATCTTAAACATCTTAAAAACAAGATGCATTTACTTTTTGGGGTAGGTAAGATTTTTTTAAAATGTTCTAAATGTTTAAAAACTACATTTATTTGATCAAAAAAATAAATAAAAAAACGTAATATTGTGAAATATTATTAAATATGTAATATAAATAACAGCTTTCTATTTTTATATTTTAAGATGTCATTTATTCCTGTGATGTAAAGCTGAATTTTCAGCATCATTACTCCAGTCTTCAGTGTCACATGATCCGTCAGAAATCATTCTAATATGCTGATTTGTTCTTATTATCTTCTTATAATATGCTATAATTGATATACTATCATATATCAGTGATTACTGTTGAAAACAGTCGTGCTGAATAATTTTTTAGCAGAAACGTTGACGCACAACAATTCTTTGATGTATAGAAAGTTCAAAAGAACAGAACGTATTCGAAATAGAATTGTTTAATGTCACGTTTAAATAATTTAAACCATCCTTTCTGAACATAATTTAGAGAAGTTTATATATGCGTACATGAAGAAACTACCAGAATAAAAAATCTAAGCAATATATCAATGTAAACTATAAACAAGTATTAATATCCCCTCAAATGTATTTTGTTTTCAAGCATTTGTATGTATGTATGTATGTATGTATATATATATATATATATTACTAGAACACAAGAAAAATAGAAACAGAAACATATTTGTGGATTAAAAAAACAACCAGAAAGATTTGCAAAGCAGTGCCTTTTATCCTACATTTCACCTTAGGTGTGACCTTTAAGGTCGCTGGAATCGTTCCAGCGCATGCAGTGAGATGACATTTACAGAATTCCAGGTATTGTGTCTTGTATTCAAATTCACTCTATAAAAGAAGCCGGCATTCTCCTTCCTTCATTTATTGACCTGTCAGAGCAGACGCAGACAGAAAGTCTCAGTCAGCATGGCTTCCTCCTACTCCACCCGCAGCAGCTACATGTCCTCCAGCGGCTCCATGCGCATGTCCACGTCTAGCGTGGGAAGCAGCCGTGTGAGCAAAGTGAGGGCCGGGAGCGTGTACGGCGGCGCAGGAGGTTCAGGGGTCCGTATCTCCAAGGCCACTCACTCTGTTGGAGGTTTCAGCATGTCAGGATCGGCAGACAACAGCATCATTGGCAATGAGAAACTCACCATGCAGAGCCTCAATGACCGTCTGGCTGCTTACCTGGTCAAAGTGCACTCACTGGAGAAGGCCAACGCTGATCTGGAGCTGAAGATCCGCCAGTTCCTAGATGGCAAAGCCTCCCCTGTTGCACGTGACTACAGCACCTACTTTGTCACCATACAGGATCTTCAGGCTAAGGTATATTATGTTTTTCAGGATTACATGCTATAAAATATCCTAACTATGGAGCAAAAAAGTAAATATATGTTGATTTATATATCCAGATCATGGCATCCATTCAGATGAAGGGTGGAATCCATCTCAGCATTGACAACACCAGCCTGGCCATTAATGATTTCAAAATGAAGTTAGTCTTTTCAGCAGATTTAGAATGTTTTCAGTCCACAGCAATGGAAATCTAGGCTGTTTTTATTTATTTATTGATTGATTGATTAAAGATCCAAACAATATAATTAGTACATTTTTTATAGAAAAATGCAAAACAGCAGCATTTTCCCTTGTGGTCTCCAGAGTTATTATAGTTAACTAAAAATAAAACTATTAAACTAAACTAAACTATAAAACTAAAACTATTTACACAAAAAAATACTGTTACATAAAATTAAATGGAAATATTAAAAAATCAGTAATAAAATTTGTTTCAGCATTTCTCATTTTCATTTAGTTTAACTTGTAAAAATGTACTAAAATAATCAAAAGTAAAACTAACAATTACTGGAAAGTATAAAAACGATAAAAATTTATAAAAATGACAAAAGCAAAACAAAATTACTAAAACATTTCAATATAAAAATACAAATTAATATACAATTAAATTAATATTAAAATATAAAAATATGAATAAAAACTATAATAGTATTTCAATGATACTTGAATAACAGTTGTGGTCATAAATAACATTATCTCTGTGACCATATCAATTACAATATTGTTTGAATTGTTAATTGTTTTGCAAATAAATCATTTATAAAAATTATAACAAGCTTTGTATTCAATAATATGAGTGTTGCATTGAATTAGTTTGGAGGTGGACATCTTGCAGTAAACTGACTTGTGCCCAATCAATGTGAGTGTTTTTAAAGAACATGTTTCTGACAGATATGAAACCGAGCTGGCCATGCGTCAGTCAGTGGAAGCAGACATTGTCAGCCTGAAGAGGGTGCTTGATGAGCTCATCATCATCAGAAAAGACCTCACCATGCAGATCGAAGGGCTCAAGGAGGAGCTGGTCTATCTGAAGAAGAATCATGAGGAGGTACATAATGATTCTGTGTGGAAATGTATAATATAGTAGTAGAATAAGTTATTTGAGTAAAATAATCTGTCAATTAGTGTTCAAATCTAAATCTATACTATGTTGTTACACTGCAAATATATCATTAATATGTATGTGTGTGTGTGTAAATATATATATATATATATATATATATATATATA
>NW_015552624.1:382029-384333 GCF_001515605.1 Sinocyclocheilus anshuiensis | reverse complement strand
AATCAGTGGTTAAGTTGTATTTACAACACTGTTCCAGAACAGTTCAAACCAAATATTCAGATGTGAGCAGCGCATTTTACGGAGAACGAGGACTGTTTCCTGTGAGAGTAGCCTACAATACCGGTGTTCTGACAAATAATGCTGACTCAACGCAACGCGTAAAAAGACAGTATAAGTCATTATAATCCATAATTATGTCCCCACTGGATGCAACAAATGTCTCGTTTATAATGGGTTTTATTGGTGTTGTCTCATCGCCCCGGGACTTGGCGTCACAGTATGGTAAGGGGTGTAACATTTCCGTCACACGCTTGAGGTATTCGGCCAATCACAACGCACTGGATAGCTGGCCAATCACAGCACACCTCGCTTTTCAGACCGATGAGCTTTGTAAAAATCGACGCGTTTCAGAAAGGCGGGGCATAGAGGAGAAACAATAATGTACAGTATGTGGAAAATAATGTGTTTTTTGAACCTTAATCCGCATAAACACATTTCACTACACCAAATACACAAAATAATGTTCTTTTTAGCAACATCATATGACCCCTTTAAAAATTGAAAAATTTTACCCAACAGTTGGGTTAGTCCATATTTGACCCAAAGTTGGGTTGAAACAACCCAGCATTTTTTTTCTGAAAACACATCTTAATATTGTATACAGCTTTGCTGCTCAAGTGAAATTTGAGATACATATTGAGCTGTTAAATGTGACCAGGGAGGTTACCTGAGACTTGACATGAATATGTATTGACACATATCCTTAGGATCTCTTGGTCACACGTGCACAAATGAGCGGACAGGTTCACGTCGAGGTCGATGCAGCTCCACAGCAAGATCTCACCAAGATCCTGGCAGAAATTCGTGAGCACTATGAAGCAGTTACAGCGAAGAACCATAGAGATCTGGAGCACTGGTTCAAGACAAAGGTGAGATTTGATCAGAAGCCTTTTAATGTGCTTTTCATGACCAAATGGCGTGAGACCGCTTGTTTTAACTCATATAATCTCTCTGTACTTTTTATTTCAGACAGAGACTCTGAAACAAGTTGTTGTCACCAGCACTACAGACCTGACAACATCTCGCACTGAAGTCAATACAGTCAAATCCAGACTACAGGCTTTGGAAATCGAATTCCAGTCCCTCTTAGCCATGGTCAGTGATTCATAATTGCCCGTTTTTGTGGCACTGACTTGTATTAGTATTTTAGTATGACTTTATTTTGAATTTGCATGTTCGTATTATTGTAGAAAGCATCTATGGAGGCTACATTGACTGAAACAAAGAATCGTTATTCCGTAAAGATGTCTGGCTACCAACATCAGGTGAGTAGATTTGAAATTACCGAAACTGATATAAAATTAACATTTTGTCATCATTTACTCGCTCTCATGTCATTCCAAACCTGTATGACTTTCTTTTCTCTGTGGAACACAAGACGATGTTATTCAGTACATCTTAAGAATGTAAGATACAGGGAACAAAGTTTTAAAGCAACAAAACAATTTGTTTTTTTGGCACACCCAGGTCACCATCCTGGAAGAGCAGATTGTCCAACTCCGTGGCGACCTGGAGCGCCAGCGTCAGGAGTACCAGATACTCCTGGACATCAAGACCAGACTGGAGCTGGAGATCGCCGAGTACAGGAGACTGCTGGACGGAGAAGCCACGTGAGTTTATTTGTTCTCTGTCATTCAAGTTCAGTTCATTCAAAAAGCAGTTAAAACATCCCAGGAACACACTATTATTATTGTTATTATATTGAGAGTTTAAAATGAGAGCCCCATAACTGTTATTGTCCCTTCTACAGTGTCAAAACAACCTCCAGTTCCAGCTCGAGGACTAAAGTCATCACAGTCGTGGAAGAGGTTGTAGATGGAAAAGTGATCTCCACCTCCACGTCCTCAACCATGTCTGACAGGCGCATAGTTTGATTGGCTGTAATACCTGTTTGTGTTTGCAGCATGCACAAAACTGGAAACCAAATAAAACAATAAAACAGCATTTAAACTATTCTGATTTAGTTTTTTTTTTTTTGTGCATATTCAGTTGAACTACTTAAACTTAAAAGTGGGATTACAATTTGAATAGGGCTGGGTAAAAAATATCGATATCTCGATAATAATTGATTCTCACTTTTACGGAACGATATCGATTCTTAAATCCCAAGAATCGATTAGTCTAGCCTGTTTTCAGCTAATGGATGGAACATTGAAGGGCACTTCCCATCCAATATATAGCAATAAGCATTGTGCTTTGGTACTTTTAATATGAAACAAAGTCTCAGATTTCAAATTCTGTCCA
>NW_015552624.1:346860-381557 GCF_001515605.1 Sinocyclocheilus anshuiensis | reverse complement strand
CGTATTCCTATAGGTAGATGTGAACAGCTGAGAATCAGCTGATGCAAGCTTGACTCACGTGACCTGCCAGAACTACCGCTAACGCTTCATTTTCAGCACAAAATAAACATGACTAAACATCTGAAGGTAAGTTAAAAGAAAGGGTACAACTTTACAATCCGTATCCTGTCTCATGTAATCGCTCAATCAGTGTTTCAGCCGCACAAAGACATCAATATAACGTCTTGTAAACTGTCACACAAGGTCACATTTACCTCAGAAAAACATATTCGGTGACCATAAACTCATTAGTAAGCTAGAAAAATAAACTGTAGAGAGGGGCATTTTGCTAAATATATGCACCATATAACATTCATTATAAATTTGACTGTTCTTCAATGTTTAATTTATGTTTGAATAAATCCATCATTTTATGACAGCCACCATTGTTTATATAAAAAAAACAAAAAAACAAATTGAAGTAGAAATATTATGTAATTGTAACTTTATTATTTTAAAAACTTCATTAAGTGAAATTAACAAATCAGTTAATTTTAACCTTCAATATTATAATAATGTGGTACCAACTGACTCTCATGTATATTTTACAGCATTAGTTGATTTTTTTTCCTTGAGAAAATTTGGCATGTACTGTACCTGATATATATCCAAAATAATCCATATTGAATCGAATCGAATGGGTAATCGAATCGAATGCTTGTGAATGAAAATTGAATCATGACATTTGTGTCAAAACCCAGCCCTAATTTTGAATAATAATATTAATAATAAATAATAAGTTGTTCAAAAATATTAATAAATTGAATACAACTGTTTTGTTAAATAATGCAATTTTATTCTGCTGAAAATGATTACTTTGAATTACCATTATTTGATTATTAAATTAACTTTTTTTGCAGAAATTATGCATTTCTATCTATATCAAAGGAAGCCAGTAGGCTATAATTACACATCTTATTTTTAATTTCTATTATCATTTGCTTTTTTATGATAATAGAATAAAATTCTGACAAATTGCTCATTTTTAAATAAGTAATAAGAAGCTTTTAAATACGTAATAAGAAGTATGTCTTATTTTGATTTAAAATGGCTTTAGTACATAATATATTTGGAAATGGTAATGGCATTTACTGTTTTTATTATTACACTTTTGTCACATCTTCATTGCATCCAACAATCCACTAGACTAGGCTCTATGGAGGACCAAAGTACTCTAAATGAGATAATTCAATAATTAATTCAATAAAACAACAAATATATATACCAGTTTATTCTGAATAATAACTAATAATTATTAAATGATTAATTTAAATAAATAATTGAATGTATCAATTTATTTTGTGTACATTCCATGAAAACACAACCTTTATTGTTTAAAATATTTATCCTCAATATGCTCTTTCACACACTACTGCTCTGTTTAAATATCTCATTTTTTCACAAAATGTGCTTATTGTAAAATTGGCAATACATGATTCATCAAATAGACGTCATTCGTAAATTCAGCAAATTATTATGAAAAACAGATTTTTGAAAAAGCACATTTTATTATGAAAAAAGGAGACATTTAAACAGCAGTAGGCTAGTGTGTGAAAGAGGATATTGTGAAATATTTTAAATAATAAAGGTTGTATTTTCATGGAATTCTACAAAATAAATGGATACATTTAATTATTGATTTATGAATTTAATGATTTAATTTATTTAATAATTATATAAGTATTCCAGAACAAACTGCTACATTTAACTGTTGTTTTATTGAATTCTTTATTTATTTAGTTATTTCATTTAAAGTACTTTGCTCCTCCATCACACTGAACACTGGGGCCCCCCAAGGATGTGTGCTGAGCCCCCTCCTCTTCACTCTGCTGACCCACGACTGCACACCGTCACACAACTCCAACCTCCTTATTAAGTTTGCGGATGACACGACTGTAGTGGGTCTCATTAGCAACAGAGATGAGACAAACTACAGGAGTGAGGTGAGCCGCCTGGCCGGGTGGTGCAGTGACAACAATCTCTCTCTGAATGTGGAGAAGACGAAGGAGATTGTTGTTGACTTCAGGAGAGTGCGCACTCAGCATGCTCCTCTGACCGTCAATGGTGTGACTGTGGAGAGGGTGAGCAGCACCAAGTTCCTGGGTGTGCACATCACAGAGGATCTCTCCTGGGCTGACAACACCACAGCACTGGCCAAGAAAGCACAGCAGCGTCTCTACTTCCTCCGCAAACTAAGAAGAGCCTGAGCGAACTCCCTCCCGACCTTGCCCCCCCTCCCCTCTTTTGCCCCACGCACCACTGAACTCTGACCCTCTGACGGACTCTCCCACTCCCCCCTCCCAAACACACACACACACTGTCACTTTTAATCAGTCTGAATAAGCTCTTTTGCACTACAAATCGTTATATCTGCACTGTTTACTCACTGGTTTGCACTCTATCTGCCATGTGATGCTTTATATATATTTTTTTACATTTTACCTTATTTGTATAGTTGTATTTTATATTTAATCTGTATCCATCTGTATTTGTTCTACTGTTAGTGTTATCTGTATGCACCAAGGGTCTGAGAGTAATGCAATTTCAATTCTCTGTGTGTATGTGCTGTACATGTGGAAGAATTGACAATAAAGCAGACTTGACTTGACTTGACAAGGCTCATTTTCAGTATTTCAATTTCAATATTTTTCATGATATAAAAAAAGACCTATAGTGCACAAACAGCAGGTGGCGCTCGAATGTCAAATAAGATTTTCTTTCTTTTTCTTCTTCTTGTTTTATCCTTGATGTTCAGCAGCAAACCTTTGTAAGAGACATTAATAGTGCTTCATGAACAACTTCAAAAACATTTCAACACGTGCATGTTTTGCTGATTGCTACGAAATTTCGTACCCGCTCACCAGAGCTGACGTTTGGGAAGGAAACACAAGCCAACTTCGCCTTATTATAAGTCAGTGTACCATGTACATGATTTTAAAACTTACATCTCAAGGTAAAAACGTACTTACAGTTGCTGTAATATCTTCAACTATGCGCAGCAGATGTGTTGATGACAAACCTCTGATGAGGTGACAGCGACCTCTGGTGGCTGACCTAAAAATCCTGGAAATGAAAATGATATCAAGACGGTGGCATCCTACAGAAGGACATTAACCGTTTTCACCTCTTGTGAAAATCAGACATCACTTTTGGTCAGTATTAAACACTGGAATGGCAGCTTTTATATTAAAAACACCATATACTTAAGTTCAGCAAGCTATAGCCTATATATCCACGTGGCATTCATTGTGTTGCAAAATACCATAAATATCAGCCAGCAGTGAATACAGATCTGACTCAGAAAACCATGCTAGGTAAAACACAGCTTGAAGTAATTCTGGTTTGTATGCAACCACTCCTCAAAGATGCATTTAGTTCACTAACTACATGGATAATTACCCTGGAACAGCTGGGAGTCCAGTGGGAATTAAGCCTTGTGCTTTTGAATTATCAATCCACATCCTTAAACATAAAGCTACTCATCTCACGGTTGCTTACACATTTAAATCATTTAGCATTACTTAATGCAGCTCAAGTAGTTATACAAGCCATGCATGGACAATAAAAACTGCCTGTAAAATAAAAAAATAAATAACCATGACTTAGAGGTCAACATCCTTGTTGCCGCAGTCTGTCATTTTAACCCACGCACATCTGGGAAAAAAAAAAAAAACTCTAAATCTTTTCAGTTTATGCAAAGTTTACTTTAGCCTACTTTAGACTGGCTCCCTTGTGAAAGAGGAGACTATTGGGACACCAATTAGGTGATAAACATCCATAATAACTATTTAGAGTCAAACAAAACAAGTTCAGTTATTCTCATAGGATCTGCAAATATCATCAGTGCCAGAGATGAAACCTGTGCAGACTGGCCCAGAGAATTAAATTCAAATTAACACACATCAACGCCGCAAATTAATATGAATAGGTAGAGAGATTACATTCAACTGTTAAATTCTTGGATAAATGCACTTGCAGATTGTTTGCTTTTATTTATACTAAAACATCCAATTCACCAATTTCTTAACTCCAAATGACTCCACAGTTGAGAACTTTATTATTATTATTATTATTTTTGCAGCTATTAAACGTTACTTTGCATTGCTGATTTACTACTTTTAAAACCCAATTTGATTGAAAACATATGCGCATTCCCTGTTTCTCTGTAACAAACGCCAAATTCCACAGAGATGATTGAGCTGCAGTCAACAAATTGTTCTAAACATTTTATGACTCATAAAAATGACACGTAAATATAAAAATCACAAAATGTTTGAACAGCAACTGAGACCTAATAAGAAATAAGAACGAAGCGATGTTTTCTACCACTTATGTTCATCTATATCAATGTGCTTGGGCATTAAATCCAGTTTTTACTAGACTTGAAGTAGACCAAAACCTACAGGTGCAGAAGTTGTTAAACTTGTGGTTTAATTGATGCCATTTGAGCAATTGGCCACAAGAGTCACAGATGATATTCTCAATAAATCCCAAAATAACCACACTCAAACAATCAAAGTTATTCGTATGACTAAGGAGGCAGCTTCACTAGCATTAAAGGGATAGTTCACCCAAAAATGAAAATTATCCCATGATTTACTCACCCTCAAGGCATCCTAGGTGTATATGACTTTCTTCTTTCAGACGAATGCAATATATATATATAATATATATATATATATATATATAAATGTCCTTGCTCTTCCAAGCTTTATAATGGCAGTGGGTAGTAGTCCAGATTTTGAAGCAAAATAAAGTGCATCCATCCACCATCCGCTGGAACGCCACTCTCTCGTGAACGCGTGTACAACAGTTAGCGGAAGCTAGAGATTACAGTTTATAAAGTTGTAAATATGGATATTTTTCTTATACAAACACATCGCTTCGCTTCAGGAGGCCTTTATTAAAACCCCAGAGCCGTGTGGAGCACTTTTTATGATGGATGGATGCACTTTATTTTGCTTCAAAATCTGGACCACCATTCACTGCCATTATAAAGCTTGGAAGAGCCAGGACATTTTTTAATAACTCTGATCGTATTTGTCTGAAAGAAGAAAGTCGCATACACCTAGGATGGCTTGAGGGTGAGTAAATCATAGGGTAACTTTCATTTTTGGGTGAACTATCCCTTTAAGGATAATTCAGCCAAATATGAAAAATCTGTCATTTACTCCACCCTCAACTTGTTCCAAGCTTATATGAGTTTCTTTCAGCTGTTGAACACAAATGATATTTTAAAGAATACTGGTAACCATACTGTTGATGGTACCTACTGACTTCCATTTGATGGGAAAAAAAAAATACTATGGAAGTCAATGGCTATCAACTATTTGGTTACCAACATTTTTCAAAATATCTTCTTTTGTGCTCAACAGAAGAAAAAAACTCATACAGGTTTGGAACTTGAAGGTGAGTAAATGGTAAAAAGTATTTTCATTTTTGGGTGTACTATCCCTTTAACTTTATAAGTATTCCTTCTATTTTGTTAATAGATGCACAAGTTAAATCCATATGCTACCAACCATTCTGCATTTATCAGACAAAAAAGGGATGGGTGAGAAACTTCTTCAAATGTACAATGGGAATACAGGAACTCAGTTACAAATGGTTCCCAAATGAAGCAAATGCATGTTTGTATTTTGAATTAGAGCAAAATAAATACAAAAATAGCAGATTTTTTTGTTTTTGTTGTTTTACATTAGTTTCTTTAATAATTCATTCCAGTACATGGTTTAAGAATGACATATTATCAATAAATGTGTACACTGAGTATTTTACTGGAGGAAAGAAACTAGAATGGCGCTCACTACGACACAGATCAGACAAGATACGAAGACTCTCTGTAAGCTCACTGATCCCAAACATAGACACTTTCATAAGAGAAAATAAGTCACAACTGTACCCAAAAGAAGATATTAAGAAGAGGAGACGTAAAGTATGAAAACATAATGAAACATATATTTTTATAATATATATATATATATATATATTGCCGCTTTTATATAAAAAAAGAACGAAAAAAAAGGAGTAATACTTTTGAGACATAATGAGGTTTCTTTTAGCTACTATCGTTACTGCCACTGCTGCCACTACTAAGATCGGGCTGTTCTCTTTTGTGAATCTGCTCGTGTGCTCTGAGATGACCTGATTGGCTGAAATTCTTCCCGCACTGCTGGCAAGTGTACGGCCGTTCGCCCGTGTGAATTTGCTGGTGTGCTTTAAGATGTCCCAAGCGACCGAAACTTTTGCCGCACTGGGTGCAGCCGAACGGTTTTTCCCCGGAGTGAATCTTCTCGTGTGTTCTGAGGACCCCTGGATTGCTGAAAGTTTTGTCACACTGGGAGCAGCTGTACGGCTTCTCGCCCATGTGGATTTGCTGGTGATTGCGGTAACTCGACTCTTTAGTAAAGCTCTTGCCGCACAGCGAGCAGCAGAAGGGCCGCTCTCCCGTGTGGCTCAACTGGTGGGCTTTGAGTTCCTTCGTTTGACCGAAGCTCTTACCGCACTCGGCGCAACTGAAAGGCTTCTCGCCTGTATGCAGCCGCTGGTGCGAGCGGAGGTCGTCCGCTTTGGTGAAACCCTTTGGGCAGTGCGCGCAAGTGTAAGGTTTTTGCCCCGTGTGGATGAGCTGGTGCCTTTTCAAGTTACCAGCCTGCCCGAAGCTCTTCCCGCACTGGGAGCATGTGTAAGGCCTCTCGCCGGTATGGATGCGTTGGTGAGTCTTCAGGTTACCCAGGGTGCTGAACTTCTTCTCGCACTGAGTGCAAGAGAACGGCTTCTCACCAATGAGGTTGCGAGGTTTGCGTGGAGTCGGCGCTTGGCCTTTTGTGCTGGTTTGGTTGTGCGCGGCAGTCGCTTTGTTCGCCTGGACGGACGTCAGTTCGTAAAGGTTTCCAGATTGGAAATCCGAATCCATTTTCCCCATGCTGTCGATGACCGTATCGGGCCGGAGCTTGTTGAGTTCGGTGCGCAGCTCCGCCATGTGAATGGACTCCAAGCCGTTCATCTCGGTCTTGATGTGGCTGGACATGAGGTTGGGTTCGTACTCGGTCTTGATGGCACCGAGCTCGCTGGCGTAGTAGCTGTGGAGGTCCGAATGTTGCTCCGACTTGATATACTCCAAGCTGTCCGAGACGTGAGTGATGTAGTCGAACACCAGACTGGGTTCGTAGTGTGACTTGTAGGAGTCCAGCTCCGTGCTGTGGAAGGAATAAAGACAAAGGCAATTTAGTACACAGCATTTAAACACCAAATGAATGTTCCTTTATCCTTTACATACAAAATCATAAAAACTTTGCAAAAGATTTTGAGCAAAGGAACCAAAGTTTGATATCCTGTTGCTGAAGTGCAATTAAGCCGATGTCAACATCAATTTTTTGGTGCTAAAATTGTTGTGTTATTAGGGCCTTTCGCACCGCTTTATGCTACATTCTGACGACAGCATGGTCAGGGTTGGCGTGGTGCACTCGGGTTCTAGAGGGTCAAGTGGCGGCGTGCCACACTCCGACACCAAATTATTTAGTCCTAAAGTGATGCATTCTGTCTCCAACTCTGCCATCCTGGTGGAAACTACTCCACCACCTGACTGAAACGTCTGTTATGAGTAATATATCTTATGCTCACAGAGATAAAAGCAGAGTCCCTGAGGGGATTGTCACTGCTGCTGCGACAGCCTCTGGCTTGGGTAAAACGCCAAAAAGTGGGTAGTTCCACAATTAGTTCTGGTACTATGAAAAGGTTCCCGCGGTGCGAAAGGCCCTATTGTTTATTTGGGTGTAGAATTATGTTTGCTGTTTCATTTCGATTATTTTTAACGGTATTTCAAGATGTTTTCCTATATTAGCTGCATAATTGGAGGTGTGGCCTTTATTAACAGATGTAGGTTAGTATTCTTAATGGAGTTTTTTTACATTTACTGAGCCAAGGTCACTACTGAGGACTCTTTTAAAAGCAGAGTTGTCTTTCTATGTCAAGTTTTAGGTTTATATATTTTAATTATTTATTTTTTGCTCTGTACAGCACTTTGTATGTCTGGTAGTTGTTAAAGTGCTTTATAAAGAAAGATTGGGTTGAATTAGTCTATTTATATTTCTCTCTTTTTCATTTCCAAACAAACACAGGATGCTTTTTTTTTAGCACTAATGCAACATAATGAAAGACAAAAGATAAACATTAGGTGTGCAGTTGATGCTTTTATCTGTTTATTCTATCATATGATGGGAAATATCCATTTTATCACAAACCAGCTAATTAGTATTTTCTGGATAGCTTCACTGCTATTATTCTTGAACAATAAACAAATGCATGCAAACTATATTGTACCATCAACATTCAAAATCATAATTGAAAATCTTCAGTTTTCCATGGGTAATTATGATTTTATGGTGGACGTGCACTGATCTCACAAATGATTGAATGCACCTTGTGCAGGACTAAAGCTGTCAAACCTGAATCTACTTTACAGGAAAAAGTCATGCGTTTCAAGTAATTCTCAATTAAACACCGATTCATATCATTTGAAATGCTGAATGTACTTCAAAAGTAATTTCAAAATGGCTGTTGCTTGAATGCATGTGACAAACCTGTTCATACAAAACACGAAATTACAAACCCTTGGTATAATTCTGCTCTGCAGAACACTAATACATGCTTACAGCATATATCATATATGAATGAGAACAATAACCTGACATAAGCATCTACACATCAAAATGTCAAAAGTCAATCTGACACATTGGAGAAGCTTTACAACCAGATGCTCACATCACAATTTATTATTAAAAATATCAAGCAAATATGTGAGGGAATTAAACAAATGCGAGGGATTCGAGCTTATAAATGCATAATTACAACCTCGTGGGATTTGTGTAATTGCGTGTCGACTGCCTGAAAGTGCACATTTTAGGCCGGCGAAAAACAGAAAGACAACAAAAATAAGAGATAAAGAAACTTTAAGTAAATGTGTGGTGTAAAAACGCGCAAAAGCTCGTCGATTTGACTGAAAATCACTAAAGCAAATAGTCAAGGTAGCTTCGCTAGTTCGCCACGCATCATGCACTTTTCGGCTGCCTTTCTTGAATAATTTTTTTCTTATGAGAGAACCTTTTAATCCACGACGCCCGGGAACAGAGAACGCGCGATACAAACACGGAGCGGGTTGTGAATAGCGGCTATATCGGCATGCAGGGCGCGTTTCGGTGTTTCCAGCGGTGGTGATGAAGAACATACAAAGGCATGAGGGTGCAAATGCCACAGCTTCAGCGTGTGAGAGCCAGTGGCCATCTTGTTTGTAGCTGAACGTCGCTGCATCAGCCAACTGAACGATCCGCTGAGGGAAAGTTGAGCCAGCTGCAACTTTTGAACGCAAACATCTACTCGTTCACCTTTGCATAACAATGCAAACCGCTCGCTGCGATAGAAGCGTAACGAGGTGAGTTGCATGACTTGCGCGGTTCATGCACGCTCTCATCACCACCTATCAGGAGAGACAGGAGGAGGAAAAAAAGATGAAAATAGCAGAACGCGAATAAATCCGCTCGGGAGGATGCCTCGGCGATTTTTTTTACCTGTTCATTGCTTCTTTTTTTTCGGCCGTCAACGCGCCGTAAGCGGAACCCACAACAAAACCCCTGCCGGACCCGCCACGTCCACCTCGGCCCCAGCGTCCAGCAGCCTCCCTGTCGCACACACTCCTTCACTCTCGCTCTCTCCTCCCTCTCATTGACTAATTCCGCTTCGTTTTCACTCCCGTTGTCGCTTTCCTCCGGGTTTCAACCGTTACACTTCCGTCGTAAAAATGCAAATGCGCGCGCAGCGGTACCGTTGACTTAGCAGAGCTACTTTGTTTACTTCCTACAAATGCGTGTTTTCGTGCGTATTATTTGAGGACGCGCGGCTGAGGGAAATGAAATAAACATCTGCACGGACTAAGAAAATGTGTTTTGTGCAACCAGATGCGTCTTTGCTTCTCTAGCTAATTTAATGCGGTCCCCATGCATCATCTGAAGGAACAGACACATCAGTTACTCCTAACAGAAGCTCAGGACTAGAGAAGAGAATCACATGCTTGGCCACTGCACAGTTGTTATGGACTGAATGGATAGTGGCAGTGTTGGGGAAAGTTACTTTTAAAAGTAATGCATTACAATATTGCGTTACTCCATAAAAAAGTAACTAATTACATTACTTAGTTACTTTTTATGGAAAGTAATGTGTTACGTTACTTTTGCGTTACTTTTTAAATCTGGACAGGGCTTGCTTGTTTGTTTTTAAAATAAAAAAGCTCTATTTTTGGCAAATATAAAAGCCTTTTCACACCAAAAGTGAAATGAATAAGCCACAGGCTGAAGGGAAAGTAAATTTACGTCCGTACAGTAGAATGCAGAAGAAGAAATTTCAACACACTTCAGCAATAAAAAAAGACACACAAATGTTTGTCTAGAGTCATTTTTGCTTATTATTATGATTGAACTGGATCATCGAAGGTCAGAAGCAAAGACATTGGTTAATAGAATGGGATTAAATACATAAAGGATATTTGTGTTGTTTAACATTTAATTATTGCAGGGTTGCATTATTTTTATTCATTTTGAGGAATACTGAATGTGTGTTTTGTTTTTTTTTGTGAGTGAGATGAAGTAATGCATATTCATATTTTTTTTTAGAACTACAGTGACATCTGATTTCTCTCAACATGGGCACAGGAGAGCTGTCAATCAATGTCATTACACGATGACATCATTACGTAATTATGACGCAAAATTGTCACTACATCAAATCTCAGCAAAAAAATATTTTATATGTTCATTTAGATTTGTTCGTAAAATAATATAAAAATATAAATAACTGTATTTTTAATACAACATTGAATTATTGAACACTTACACATTTTTGAACAATTAGGGCTTACAATTTAAGTTTTTTTTTTTAGCTAGTAAACTAGGGCACAATCTACTATGTTAATATGAAGGAATTTTCCGTATTGATTTTTCACAGGTTTTTTACCTGCATTTTAAATTACGCATTGTATTTTGTGTTTTCGGGTTACAATGGAGAATGTCCTGGAAAATTACTAGTACCTTTTCCATTTTTCTATATATTTTTCTTACAGCGTACTACTAACTGATCAACAATCACAGGTACAAGCTACTAACAAGGTGTATCATAAATTAACAATTATTCAATTATTATTATTAAATTGAGCAATTGCTAATAGCAGCTAACTTAATTCATGTGATGTGTGTACTGCTAGGCATCTTTGGTTTACTCATTTTGTGTAATTTAGATGGAAAATGTGTGCCTTTTTATCGTTTGAGTCACTTATCAAAAGTTGCTAAAAGCAGCCTAATAAAATTTAAAAATAGCTAAATTTGTTGCTAGGTGCTTTTGGAAGAAAAAGTTGCTAGTGTAGTGTGAAAAGTTGCTAAATTTAGCAACAAAATTGCTAAGTTGGCAACACTGAGTGGTGCATGATTGTCATTAATCGATGATATGTGAATGATGAGAACTGCATTCCATTGCACAGGACAAAGGGGTTGTAAAAAATTAAATGAGTGTCAGTTCTTTTTATGCATAATAGTACAAGTGTGAAATATAACCATTGATAAGAGAAAAATGCGAAACGGAATCAAATAAAAATGCTTAATAAGGACTATTGACATGTAAATAAGATGCATAATAATTACTATTGTGTTTTATGATGAATCGTGTGTTATGACAAAAAAATAAGCTGAATTATTATCATTATTAATTTGTTGATTGAACTTTATTGTATTTATATATCATTATTGTTTTTTTATTTAGCTTAATGGAACCATATGGGATTGTTTCTAAAAGTGGAGTTCTAGAAAGGAGTTATGAAGTTTAAAGATAATAATAAATGTTAATAATAAAGGGAAAATATGATTTAATTCTGTAAACGTAAATGTACATTACCTTTATGCATAAAATTCCTGTAATATGAATTATTTTTGTGTGGAAAATATAAATAATGCAAAATAATTTGCTGTACAAAATATTACCATTATTAAGAGCAAGCGGTGAAATTGAATCAAATAAGCATAAGAGGCATTGATGCGTGTTTTTCTGTGCATGTTTAACAAGGACAAAACAAAGGAAAATGCTGAATAAATCAATCCTTGTATTGTCAAACAGGTTCTTTTCTGGTATCAACATGCATAGCAGACAGTCTGGGTTACAATCTCTGGATATAGTAGTATTTTATGATAATCAGATTCTCTCATTCTACAGAATGATTTCTATACAACCAATGTCTTTCTCATTCAATTAAAGCTTTATCATTTAAAAATGTATAATACATAAAAGAAAGCAACTGCACTCCTCTTTTTGGCCGTGGTGCACTTATACTGGACATTTCAGTAAATTACATAGCCATCTGACGTAATGATATATAGTGAATTAAATATGAATTATACAATGAATTATTCATATGTTTAATGAAATATAATTGTATTGCATTATATACATTAAGAACATATGATGGCGTTTTGCTCCATAATCGACCCCCAGAGGACGAGATGGTAAAAGTGATCCTCTCACTGGAGGCTAAGGATGCAGATATATGAAAAGTATTAATAATTCCTAGAAATGGTTAATCCTCTTCCCTAACATGTACTTGTCTCCATTACAGTTTTAGACCACCATTTGGTCATTTCCATGTTTTATTGTTTACAACACTGAAACGCAGAGGATTTAAATTGGCTTTTGACTAAGGAAAATAGTCTTATGTAATTGTTATAATTATTAAAGGAATAGCTCATCCAAAAATTTTAAATGTGAAAATGTACTCAATCTCAGGTCATACAAGATGTAGAAGAGTTTGTTTCTTCATCAGAACAGATTTGGAGAAATGTATTACATCACTTGCTCACCAGTGGATCCTCTGCAGTGAATGGGTGCCGTCAGAATGAGAGTCCAAACAGCTGATAAATACATCATAATCCACACCACTCCAGTGTCTTGTGAAGAGAAAAGCTGCATGTTCGTAAGAAACAAATCTATCGAGACATTTTCAACTTCAAACCGCTGCTTCCCACTAAAATACAAGTCCTCTATCCATAATAATGCTTTCTCTAGTAAAAAAAAAAAAAAAAAAGCAGTCTCGTCTGAATCAGGAGAGAAATATGCAGATCAAGCACAATTTACAAGCAAGAACAGTTCAAAACAGTTCTGTCAATATGTCAATGGATTTTGATGTGAGAGGACAACAGGTGATGGATATTCTTACTGGACAAAGCGTTATGGATTATGGATTTGTATTCTGGCCAAAAGCAACAGTTTAAAGTTAAAACAACTAAATGATGGATTTGTTACTTACAGACAAGGAGCTTTTTGTTACACAAGATTAACTGATGGACTGGAGTCTTGTGGATTGTTGTGATGTTTTTATCAGCTGTTTGGACTCTCATTCTGACGGCACCCATTCACTGCAGAGGATCCATTATTATGAAGTAAGTGATGCAACGCTACATTTCTCCACATCTGTTACCATGAAGAAACAAACTCATCTACATCTTGGATGGCATTTACATTTTTGAGTAAAATATTCATTTAAAAACAAAATAGGAGCACATACACTGTACATTCATCTTGTATGTTATTTCATTTGCTGTGAAGGTGCGCTTCACACACTGCAGTGTGCAGCCATTTCCACAACTGATACGAATCAAACTGCAAGCGTCACACAGCTGTTACTGCTCAGAACATCAACAATAGCATCAAACAGGAATCTAGCTGGAGGACTTTACTGTAGAATTTATTAGAAAGCCAAAAAACCTTAGGGCCCTTTAATTGGTTGCCTTTTGCACATCTGTGCATCCAGGTTTAAGAAAAATATTCATTTCTAGCGATCCCAGAATCCATTGAGTTCAGAAACTCATCTGAGAGGTAAACACCCAACTCTACTGTTGCACTGGTAGAAATGAAGCAAGCAGATTTTATGGATGATACAATTCAAGACTAAAAATGACAAAGCATGTAATCGATGCAATATTACACCTTTTTAATGTATTGCCATAATTGAAATGTACAACGTCTTCCAGTCACATTAAAAGACATTTCAGTGATAGGTAAAATCTTTTTTTTTTTTAAAGAAGAAGAAATTAAATGCTGGTTACAACAACAGGCACTCCTAAAAGATGAAAAACAACCAAACAAACATACAAACTTCCCTATAAAAACAACTTTCGAAAGTTGACCAAATTTTATGCAACACTTAAAGGAAAAGATTTAGTATTGATTTTCTATGTGGTTCATAATTACCTGGATCACAATGTGCATTTTCTGTAAATTAACGATATTAATTAAATAGAGAGTTTTCATTAATCACCCCATCACTTATTTTTTTTCCCCAATGTATAGATGTTTATTTCAACAAAAAATATTACTGAATGTAAACCCAAATTTAACAGAGCTCTTGTATTTGTCTACTTTCGCCATAAATATGCTAAAACTATGTGAATGAGTCCTGAGGTAATGAACTAAGCAATGCTTTCAGAATACCAACAAAACTGAGGTATGGATGTGCGGAGTAGCAGGAAAACAGTGCAAAATACATACTGGAGTAAAAAATAAACAAAACAAAGTAAAAGAAAATGGTACAAAAGTAATATTTGGCATATATTGGTCAAATGCTGAACTCTATAATCCATTCAGAGCTACTATGCCGTAACAAAGCAGTAACAGAACTACTAACCATGATCCATGGAAAAGAGTTGATCCAATTGGTCTGTTACAACAAGTGTTCTTTTCAATACATGACAATGCAGATTCTTAAAAAGTAATAAAAACGCTAAAAGGAGTCATCATGCATAACAAAACAAAACAGCAAAATGCTCAAGTAGTTCATTAGAATAATGCAGTTCTCCGGGCGAATGTTGGACTGCATCACAAAGCTCATGTGTCAAGACTGTTTGACAAAAAGTTGCTGTTCATTTTGCTTCACAAAAAAAAGGTTACAATAAAATAATAAAACAACAGGTGCAGGGTATTAATGACGGCCAATTGAGTTATCATCATGATGCACTTCAAGGAAAGTCAGTGACTGCAGTATGTTTGTTTGCACACGCAAACAAACATACCGCAAAGTTGCAATGTCGTTTTTACAAGAGACTGCATCACACATTCGCCAGTACTAACTGAATAGCCCAAAGCGATTTTACATGCTAAGATTCTTTAATTCATGGTCATAAATAGATGGGTGTACATGGGGCCGTTTCATTGCATTAAGTCAAATGCAAAATTCAAGTCCTTCAATATTCATTTAAAATGCTTACTGTAACCCAGAACAAATGGACATATACCACGATATTGTCACTCTTTCTAATATCACCAGTTCGTGTTCAGTCTTTTGGATCTATGAGCTGTAATTAGCTTGAAGAGACCGGTCACCCAAAAATGAAAATTGTGTCATCATTTACTCACCCTCTTGTTGTTCCAAACCTGTACGAATTTCTTTCTTCAGTTGAACACAAAATTAAGATATTTTGAAGAATGTTGGTAGCAAAACAGTTGCTGGTATGTGACACGAGCAACTGTCTGGTAACCAACATATCAAAATATCTTTTCAGTTCAACAGGTTTGGAACAACTTGAGGATGAGCAAATGACGAGAGAATTTTCATTTTTGGGTGAACTATCCCTTTCCGGTATTGCTCCCAGCAGTCTGAATCGATGAAACATACAGAGTTATTTTAACATTAGTAATTACACAGAAGTCAGATCTGACCAGCCGTAACATAATTAAAGAGAACTAGTACAATATCTAGAGTTGACTGTTCTGGTCAAAGCACTAAGCACAAGAAAGAAGGAGTTCTGGCAAGTTCTTAACAAAGGCAGGGTGCTAAACAACAAATTAACCTCTCAATCCTCACCACCACCTATAAGATCAGCTTATTGAGCGGTTAAATCTAGGCACTAAACAGATGAAGTACTTCATTATAGTCTACTAATGAAGTTAAGATACTCAATACATCTGAAAAGAAGCTTAGGGTTCATAATGTAAAATGTAATGGCCCATATTGTTTAAAAAAAGCAATACAATCCTATAAGAGAATGTATGGTGAATGTATGTAAGATTTCCCTTCATTGTAATCTTTGGGTTGCAAGTTCTTGGTACCTTCCTACAGTGACATTAGGTAGCGTAAAACAAAATAAGCCACATTTTTAAATGCACAATCAAATAATAAGCACGCCAACTGGCCGGTCTCGTTCCATTTGTAAACTTTTTTTTTTTTGTGCAGGACCTTAACTCCTGATACTGCAGAAGTCCCGAAAAGATATGGTCCCATCGATAAGGTATTGATCCAATAAGTAACAGTAACACCTTGTACTCCCCCCCCCCATCATGCTTATTACGGACAGGGATATTGTAAAACTTCAGGGTCGAGAGTGGGAATGTGCGTAACAGGTGGGACCTATATCTTTTCGATACAGGGAGTAAATTGTAAGTGCAGAATCCGTCTGCCTCTCTGGAAATGGTAGATAACGATCCATATTCAGATGCACGCCACCGATGCTGGGAAAACCAAATCTCACAACTGGGCATTTCTCCAAGTTCAAGATGTATGCAAAAACCTCACGCAAACAGTACAGGAAGACGCTACTCCAAGTTGAGGATACTAAGGAAGTCAGATCCTCTTTTCAAGTCACTGAAATGAGAATATGAAGAGTTAGGAGCTTCAAGTTTCTTTCCAATAACCATTTCAATGCACTTTTCTTGTCATAGCATCATCTCCTCTTCAGATTCCTCTTGAAGACCTCCTTGGTTGTGCACGTCATGCAATTGATGACAGTTGTGCAAGTTCAAGTCAAAAACTGTAAGCCATCCTCGATCCATGGCGAAATGTTGAAGAAAACATCTCAAATCTGACATGTACGTCGAGACTTTAATTATATAAAAATCCAGTATGACATCTGAACATAAGAGGTATTTAATGTTGAGTACTAAGTCAGTAGGGACATATTAAAAACTGGTTGATTTGATCACAGGAGGCGCTTTACACTATCTCTGGTTCGTTTGATCACATTCAAAAGGTTTGCAAAAAGAAACAAGACCAGCACGCTGCAAGGGACCTGTCAACTAGGGACCACCTTTTCCACAACATGTAACATGTTGAAAATATTTACAAAGTATTATGATCTATTAAAACCTGTATTATGAAAAAACACCCAATGGAAAAAGGAAATTCTTCGATTCTTATTGTGATGGTCTATACAGCCCTACTATGATATTTACACAGCGTACACAGCTTGTTGTTACTGGTATTTGTTTCTTCCAATAATCCTTCAAATTTGGGAAACGAAATGGAGGTAAAAACATCTTAAAGGGTTAGTTCACCCAAAAATGAAAATTAGGCTGCATTTTACTCACCCCCGAGGCATCCTAGGTGTATATGACTTTCTTCTTTCAGACGAATCCAGTCGGCGTTATATTAAAAATTGTCTTTGATCTTTCAAGATCCATCATTGCAGTCAGCGGGTGTTTCATTGCTTCAGTCCAAAAGAAGTGAAATAAAAAGCGCCCATGCATAAAACAAAAAGTGTCTCACACGGCTCCGGAGGGTGAACAAAGGCCTCCTGTAGGGAATTATATACACCTAGGATGCCTCGGGGGTGAGTAAAACACAGCCTAATTTTCATTTCTGGGTGAACTAACCCTTTAAATCATGTCAGATGACTAATCCGTTTACCTCAGTGTACCTTCAAACTAGCAAAAAAGGTGACACGTTTCTTGCATTTACTTCACCAGTACGTGCAATGAAAAAGTTCCACTCACTTCGAGAAGCAATAATCACTGGAAAACCGCTCCTCCTATTCTACTGAATTTTCTCATATCGTTTTGTCCGTGTGTGTCCGTAAGTGAGCCTGGAGCCTTGAAGACTGGGAGAAACTCTTTCCACATTGTGGGCATCGGTTGGGTGTCTCCTCGTGCGTTTGTCGGTGGGCTCTGAGAAGATGCGCTCGGCTGAACTTCCTGCCGCACTCTTTGCAAGCATGGGATTTTCTCCTACCTTTGTGTTTCAAGGACTCAGTCCTGTTCGTCATCTCATCATCATCTTCGTCGTCCTCCTCGTCTTCATCCTCTTCGTCCTTTTTCTTATTCATCTGGTCACTCTTTGAGCCCTTACCGTCTTGCGGATCAGCTGGGTCTTTGGACACTTCCAGACTGGGAACGGCATCCATGGACTCATCGTCATCCTCGAGCAGCTGGGAAGGGAGCGTCAGGAGTCTTTGCAACATTGACGGGGATCTGATTTGAGAGTCATCACCTGCATACACAAAGACATTATAACCGTACTCAGTGCTGGGTAGATTACTTACAAATTGTAGTCCGTTACTAATTACAGATTACATGATTATGTTGTTAGTAACATAATCTAGGTTACTCATTTTGGGTAATGTATTCTGACTACTTTTTAGATTACTTTTTTATCTAATTTGTTTTAAACTTACCATTATTCATATCATATTGATATTAAAAAAGCTAAGAGAAAGCAAATATATTCAATTTTTTACATTAACAACATAAAATGCATTAAACATTACATTACACCAGGGTTTCCCAAACTGGGCTTAATGTAGGAACTGCGGTGGTTTTGTAAGTTAATGAAAATCTAATAATTAATTAAATCATAAAAATGTAAAATAAAAATCATTTAAACAATTGAACACTAAAAATAGAAACATTTTATTTGTTTACCTGCATGCCAATGTGACCATTAACCGATATCAGATAACTGTAAACATGTGAATCATGTGTTGCTAAATTATAAAGAAACAATTAAATTATTCAGAAACATGGTTTGCAAATTTATTTGCAAGTCATTTCTGAATATAGTCAAAGCTAAATAGTATGACACACAGTAGAATTTTTAGAAAACAAAACTTAAAAGTGAAAAAAGAATTAGGGAGCATAATTTACTGCCATTGTGTTAATATGCAATCAATAAAAAGTAACTGTAATCTGATTATTCACATTTTTAAAATGTAATATATTCTAAGTACAAATACTTAAAGGGGTCATATGATGCGATTTCAATTTTTCCTTTCTCTTTGGAGTGTTACAAGCTCTTGGTGCATAAAGAAGATATGTAAAGTTGCAAAGACTAAAGTCTCAAATCCAAAGAGATATTCTTTATAAAAGTTAAGAGTCGGCCACACCTACCTAAAACGGCTCGTTCTAACACGCCCCCACATATCTACCTCACTATGTGGGAAGATTTGCATAACGCCGCCCAAATGTTCACGCAAAGAAAGAAGGCGTAACTTTTATTCTCACTTTAGTATTGTTGACGCTGCAGCCATGTCGTGAAGACGCTGTGTGCTTCGTTGTGAAAGCGAAACTACTTTGTTTGGTCTTCCAAATGAGGACGATATCCGCTTCGTCATGCCTAGAGCTGATCTGTGCTGGTCGCTGAGGGAATACGTCAACTTTCACCGTGGACGAAGCGGAATCCAGCCCGCCTCAGCTCACTCTATCCCGGCCTCAGCGCACGCTAACCCTGGGCTTCGGCTCACGCTAGCCCGGCCTCAGCGCACGCTAAGCCTCACGCTTGAGGTATTCGGCCAATCACAACGCACTGGATAGCTGGCCAATCACAGCACACCTCGCTTTTTCAGACCGATGAGCTTTGTAAAAATCGACGCGTTTCAGAAAGGCAGGGTATAGAGGAGAAACAATAATGTACAGTATGTGGAAAATAATGTGTTTTTTTAACTTTAAACCACATAAACACATTTCATTACACCAAATACACAAAATAATGTTCTTTTTAGCAGCATCATATGACCCCTTTAATTTTTGGAATTTGATTACGTAAACCAGATAACCCAGCACTGACCGCACTAGATCATCAGCACAGCTCAGCCTACCTGTAGAGCTGATGACAGGAACGCCTTTAGTCTCAGAGGTTAGAGAAACAACCTCCATATCGTCTAGTGGCAACCATGGTGGCTGCCCCACCTCCAGCTCCAGCTTCCTCTGAGTGGCCAGGCAAGACGGCATGAGCGCCTCTCGAATTAAGCTGTTCATGTCGGTCACCGAGCCCGAGCTCAGCCCGGTGCACTCCTCTTTACTGGTGGTGACCTCTTTGATCTGCCAGAGGTCACTGCACCACTTCTGCCCGAAGACTTTGTCCAGGATGGGCACCCAGTTCTGAGCCACTGCAATGACAGTCTGCTTGTCTGGTTCTGTTG
This sequence comes from Sinocyclocheilus anshuiensis, assembly GCF_001515605.1. Lineage (NCBI taxonomy): Eukaryota > Metazoa > Chordata > Actinopteri > Cypriniformes > Cyprinidae > Sinocyclocheilus > Sinocyclocheilus anshuiensis. Next base: position 361,305 of record NW_015552624.1, on the reverse strand, counting down.
GGGGAAAAAAAACATTGTAGAGATGGAAATGAAAAACAATGGCTTGTTTTTCAGGTTTAATGAACTCCATTTATAGAGCTATACACTAAACTAAATTGGAAAGCCAACTGACCTTTGTTTGCTGATTGCAATTCACTTGTAAATAATGTAGAATTCGCTTTTGAAAGTGATTTTCGCATTTGAAAGCTAGTTAGAATTAAATTAAATTGTTATAATAACTGAAAAACAAGACCATACTTCAGCACAAGCACCTGGGTCTTATTCAATAATTACCTGCAATGCAGGCAATATCTGTCTGCAAACAAGACGTTTATTGTGAGCCGAATCATTGGCCTGGTCTGCTTTGTTTTTACATAACAGCTTAAAAATAGAATTCTGAATGAAACCCAAAGAACAGATGGTAACAGATGGCGTGCCAACATGTGTTAATAAAAGGGGAAATTTCATTTTGGTGTAATACTATCTTTGAACATTGGGCATATTATTCTAAACACTCACCATTTTACATAAGCTTTTTAACATTAGCGCCACACCAGCCATATTTAAATGAACTCACTGGCATTTTTCAGCACAAACATGCTTTCTATGAAAAATTTCATCTAGATTTCATCTTATTCTCAAAAGCCTGCTACAGTTGATTTCTGCCCATGGAAAGTGGGCATTAAACAGAATTTTATTTAATGTTTGTCTACATTTTTCTATTGATCGTAGGAGCCAAATCACAAGAACAGCTGCATATCCAGCCTGACACCCAATAAAAAATATAGGAACATTGTAAACTTCATTCAGAGACGTTTCAGGTGCCAGGTAGAGCAATGATGGACAGTTACAGTAAAATAAGCCAAATTACAATAGTAATTGAGCACTCAGAACCAGCCCGAAAGTTGGGAAACTGCACCAAACAAATTGGATTTGTAGTTACCTGGTTTCCATAATTCTTTTAGCCAAATGATTGCTAAAACAACACAGACAGTGCATGCAAATAAACAATGCTATCAGTGGCACAATTCATTTGGAGTCAATTCTTTCCACAAAAAGAAGTGATTCTATCCAACTTTACACTACTGAGGTCCTTAAGTTTTTTTTTTTTTTTTTTTTTTTAATTTAAGAAATTAATACTTTTATTCAGCAGGGATGCATTCAATTGATTAAAGGTGACACTAAAGATTTTTTTTAATGTTACCAAAACAAAACAAAAAAAAGACTTCCAGCTATTTTAAAGCTGTAAAAAAAAAAATAGCTTGTTTTGCTGCTTCATATTACAAACTGGAGTGTTTTACCATATTATTTTAATGTATTATCTTAATTCTGGACACACTGGTTTGTAGTGCAAACAGTTTTACCATTTCCTGTACTTTGTTATTCTTCTTGTTATTTCCCTACAGCGGCTAATGAACCGGAAGTCTCACACATTCAAAGAAAACAGCTTACTTCCGCATTGGAAAAATAAGGTGTAGAGGTTTTCACAAAAAAAAAAAAAATTTAAGCAGCACAACTGTTTTCAGCATAGATAATAATATTTATATATACAATAATAATAATAATAAACACTGAAGACTGGAGTAATGATGCTGGAAATTCAGCTTTGCATCACAGGAATAAATTACATTTTAAAATATTTTAAAATTAAAAATTGTAATTGTTTACATTTAATAATATTTCACAATATTACTGTTTTTGATCAAATAACTGTAGCCTTGGTGAGCATAAGAGATTCTTCAAAAGCATCTTACAAACCCCAAACTTTTTAACGGTAATGTACATACATTCTAATTATCAACTAACAGATAATAAAACAGTTTGTACCGTTTGTGGTTTCAGTTTTTTCTTTTTTGGGTGAGTGGCCCTGCAGGCCTTTCCACTCTTGCTTTTCTACTCTGGAACTGCTAGGAGAGGCAGAGTCATTTTTGCGGTCCTCCGTTTCCACAGCAACCACATCACTGTCCTCCACTATGTTCTTGTCCAGTAACTGCCGTTTCAATATCTGGTTTTCCCACTCCTTCTTGGTGAACTCCGAGAGCAGGTCGTCAAAGCTGTCTTCCACAATTTTAGTCAGCTCATAAACGGCGAATTCCAGCACGTGCTCCATAACAGATTTTAACTGACCTGAAAATGGAGACAAAATGGGGGACGTTATGATATTATTTACTCAGAAAAATCCATCTGTAAAGTTCTTGTGACACAAACAGGTAGTTATTGCCTGTAGGTTGTCTAATGTCTCTCTGCGGCATCCACTGCAGAGAACGGCACAAAATAAGGCTGCTGGCTGACATTTATGAGAATCACACCAATTTGCTTGGCTCCCTACTTTCAGCAAGCAAAAGTTCAGATTTAAAGCCTCAATTACGCTAGATCAAGATCTGAAGGCAATCTAAGAAAAATGCCACTATGAATGCGTTTCTGTTGATGCAGAAATGGAACTGATGGACTGTATAAAATTGAGTGGTGTATTTTAGGCCTGACCTATAATAACATTTGCATACTACCATATTTTATTTACATACTTATGATGGTCACATGCAAAACCAATTAAATAAATTTTTGTTAAAAAATCCTGCAAAACTAATAAAAGAATACAATGCATTTATTGAAAATCATAAATTAACATCCTGAATGAAATCTTAAGATCAGACATAATGTTTTACACCACGTTGACAAAATGAGACATACCAATGAACGAATTTATCTTGTTTTTTATTTAAATTTAAACCCGATGTGACACAAAACTCTCAACGAACTGTCAAAGTATGACTTTTAAAGTGATACTGAACCTTTTCATTTTGAAGTTTTAAAAAGTTTAGGCATCTATAAAAATCTGTATTTTCAAGGTTCAAGGTTTCTTTATTATTAATACCCGAAAGTAAATTTGTTGTGCAGACAGGTAATTTTAGGAAAGAAGAGGAACCGTTGGTAATTACCTCAGCACTTCTCATAGTGACGGGGTGTCAGTGGCTTGTATTCAAATCAGAAGGAAGTGCTGCAGGTCTGAATTTTGATTTGGACGCGTTGCCTGTAACTCATACGAAATGCACCTCCCTGCAGAAATACAGCCTTTAAAATGCACAGCATGCAGTCCTCTCCATTCCTCCCTGACTGTAAGGAGCACATTTTGATCAGACAATTGAAAGACCACATCTAAAAGTCCCTAAATGCCTTACTGTCTAAGCATACTTCAAATATGAACAATATTAACACCTAATTGCAAAAGCTGATATAGTAACAGAAGTCAAAGTGGTCAAGTTTTCCTACTAAATTTATATTACTACAAATATCTAGCAAATATACACAAATATATAGATTTTATTGGTAACAAATATGTTTTGAGTTCCTTTTGCAATCTAAAAAAATGGTCTAAAATATTATATTACTGCAGGACAGGGCAGATGCAACATAGAATAAAACTGAAAATAAAAATAAAACCAGTGATGCTGGAAAAGGATATTGTAAATCCTCATTAAGAATTAATGTTAAGAATTTCACAAATTCAGCCACGGCAAACATATTAGGTTGATGTCAATATAGCATATTGATCTTTGGTCATTAAACTATTAAATGCACTAGCTGTCAATATCAAACTATGCTGTCTAATAATATTTTATTCTTACAATTTGCCACCCTGGCTAATACATGATGAAAACGTGCAACACTTTTTAAACAACATGAAATGCTATTCACAAGCCATTTTACTTCTGTAATGTGATGCACTGTAGAGTGAAACAGGATAGTCAAGAAAAAGAAATATAGGACATGACTTGATTTTATCCTCCTTTCGCAATATATTGGATCATGTAAAGTGGTCTCTAAATGACAGGAGAGGCTGAAAAGCAAGAGGACTCTGTGACATTGATCACAAAGGAAAGTCATTTCGGTGGCTTTTATTTCTTTGGAATAATGTGCACTAATGAATCATTCAGAAGCATTAAAAATGCATTTAAACGTCAACAATAAGATTTTTTTTCATGCTGGCCCAACATTTTCACTGCACTAACCACAAAAAACATGACAAAAAGTTATTTACAATTCAAGTTCAACACAACTACTATTTATAGCAAATATAAGAATACTTTTCTGAACATAAAACCGATCAATTTTCATTTTTTGCAAAGTATTTTTGTATTTATATTTTATATTTATATATTTTTTTCATTAAATGTCAAGCTTTCTTTACATTTTTCCCCACAAATATATTTGTTGTTGCTTTACAAAATAATTTGCAATAGACTGAAAACTACAATGTAACTCCAACTCCATAAATAATTTTTGAGAGAAAGTGAAAGCTTGTATCTATGATTTGTATTTTTTCCAACACATTTTTTCTGATGCTCCCAAAACTATCACAAATCTGCATTGCCTGCTGAAACTCTTTCACAATGGCCATCCTTACTGTTGAGCCCTGATTGGGACTTTAAGAAAGCTGCAATTGAAACTAATAATGATTTACTTATTTAAATGCAATTTTGAAGCATGTGTAACTGTGAGGATGTGCTGAATGGGAATATCTGATCTGGATTCATTTAATTCTAGTGCCGCATCTATATCTAACTAATTAAATTGTGCATTTTTGAAAGAAAAAAAAAAAAACCTCTGTGTGCATGTTGACATGCCATATGGCATCAAAGCAGATCATTGGGCTCCTTTGTGATTTGGCTGCAGTTTCTGCTTATGTAGGATGAAGACTCTCATGATACTCCCCCATCAAACCCTAACCATGGGCTTAGTTTAATAGAGCGTGTTTGGGTCTTCCTCCAATTCTATATCAGCCCTTGCTGTTTCCATTTTCTACAGTGGCTCTGAGGTAATCCAAATCAGGGGGTGTGGCTTCCTCTAACCACCTCTATTGGTTAAAATGCAATGCAAAGGCACCCTCCCCATGGCGCTAACAAGCACCTCAATGACAGAAGTGTCATCACCCAAACTAGCCATTGGCAGCAGTCATAACAAGTCAGCCAAACTCCAGTCCAAACATTAAAAGGTCTATGAATACATGCCCACACAGGCCTGAAGACTGCTAAGATTCATTTCAAAGACCAGCCATCAAAAACTTCCTCCAATCATACAATTCCACTCAACAAAGACAAAACATTCGGTCTAAAACAATGAGTTGTTTCTCTACAGTCTCCCATGAAGAATTATGCAGACTTGCACACTTCCTCCAAGAGTAAATGATTGGTTAAAAAAACAACAACAGTGTTCTGTGGACCAGTTTATCTTAATTATTATATGAGCTGAAGAAATAAATAAGTTAGACTTAGAAATTAAATAATTCAGCATATTCTAGTAGTTGTGTATTGCATGGTAGATGGTCTCTAGTTAGTCTAAGAACTTGGTGCTAACTGGTGGACCAGCAAGAAAGCGGTTGGTCACGCTGGTTTTAGGAACTAGTCAACCAGCTAATGGCCAACTTAGACCACATAGCATGTTTCAAAACACAGTTACATCTAAAGCTGGATTTTCCATCAGGGCATGGTTTGGGTTTAACTACAGAGTCATTCGTGCCACAGCAGACTAACGTTAGGTTTATTATGACTTCCTCCTTCCGTCCAAAATGGTGTTTACCCTTGTTTTTATCAACCTCGCCACTGCGCAACAAGCCATAGAGTCAGATTTGCAGTGTAAACACGAGCGTTTTAATAATACAGATTATTGAACACGATCCCCAACACGTTTTGTTCATTTCCATTCAATGAAAACACCGTTTGCACACAAATAGCCTTACCAACTGCCCGCGCTTTCTGTTCACGCCTGAGCGTTTCGGACTGAACGCCACATTCCGGGATCGGACCGGGGCGGTGTTGCTTTGTTTCATCGTTCGTGTCTGTTTTTCCTTTAGACGCATTGCTTTTCCCGTTCCCTCCCCGAGACTGGAGGGTAGCCCTCAAACGCTGATTTTCCTGCTCTTTGGTGGCCGTTTCCAATAGCATTGAATTCAAAGTGGCCCCAGCAGTCTTGGTGATTTCTTGCACGGCGAGCTGCACTACCTGCTCCAGCGCGGACTCCAGCTGACATTGGAAAAACGAAATGTACAGGGCACCGTTCATGATTGCGACCGCTCTGTTGGAAGACCTCTTTCATTCTTCCTCTTCCCACCTCCCAAAATAGTGTTAAATATACATAAGTCCTCCAGAACAACTGCCTCGAAATGAACAGCTACCCCTTTCTCGCGAAACACATCGTGGATGTTTACACCCCTCCGTATGCTGTACCGTACTCCACTTAGTCGAGTCGCACTAGGAGTCCAAATGGTCCACGAGCACATTAGAGGATCTTCCCCAAACGACCACTGCGCCATTTTGCCCCAAATATGAAAACGTTTTGCGAACATAACCCAGAAACAAGCAGTACGAAACACTTCTAAGTAAAACGCTGCTTTAACGTTCAGTGTAATTTAACCGAGCCGTTTGCGGTTTTTGTTATCCGAAGTTTTGTAGGCAAGTTGCGCGCATAAATGACCCGATTCATTGAAACTCTTTAGTAGATTATAGCCACTGTTATTGCCTGTTATATCTAGTTACGCACTACTTTTGTGGAGCGTAGGCTATTATTTAGATTTTATTGCACATTGACTCCCACTTAAAACAAAACGTTTTACGTGCGCTCCTCTATTTTAGTTACGGTAAAGCGGCCGCTGCATTATCTGAGAGGAAGGCGGGAGATTACAGATGTAAAGAGGAGATTCTGTAATTGCAGGTGCATTTGGTGTCCAAACTCATTATTTTTTTCTGCTTTTTTCAAATGGTTATATTTTTAATTATTTTAGTAATTTGTTACTCACTAAAGATAGGCCATAACAATATAATAATTTCTGTCTTATATAGCTGAAAATCATTTATTGTCGGAAACAGTCAGTGTATTTTTTCCATCACGTATCATTGTGTAATCAAAATATTTTATTTTACTTTTATTTTGGTAATATTTCATTTCTTTTATTTATAAAAGGCCCAAATAGTAATTTTCCTAATTCTACAACATTAAATTGAATTTTAAAACAAAAAAAAAACTTTTTTTCTTATAAAAATGTGTCCATAAATATTGCGTTAACTTTTTTTCTGGTGATTCTGTTTTTTATTTTTTTTTATTTTTTTTTATTACATGTTGGTGTATCTTTTACTTGGATGTTATAAATTGCACTGAGTAAATACAGCTGGATAAAACAAAAACTGTGTCCGTCTTCATTTCAGAATGTGATTATTTTAAACAAAATGGGATTATTTTAAAGGGGGGTGATTCTTTTCGACACACGCACACACCCTGGCAGATTTTATTTTATTTATTTATTTATTTTACATAATTTTAGTGTCTAGTAGTGCACATGAAATTTAAAAGTAGTTATTAGTCATTATAGCCTATTGACCACACCCACAAAAAACACAAACACCCATATGTTTTCAGTTACTGGTGCCATTGTAAAAAATGCTTATTCCTTCCACAAGTGAAAGATATCTGCCCTATTACAAACTAACTAAAGTTGAAAAAGTGAAAAAGCATAATAGGACCCCTTTAATGAATTCATTCACTCAAAAATTTAAATTGTCATTTAGCTACTCTCATTTACCCCCAAGTTGTTTTAAACCTGTATGAGCTTCTTTCTTCTGTTGAACACAAAATAACATATTTTAAAAAATGTTGGTAACCAAACAGTTGACGGTAGCCATTGACGTCTTCCAGTATGAAAAAAAAAATTCAATGTAGGCCTAAGTCAGTGGCTACCGCCAACTGTTTGGTTACCAACATTCTTTAAAATATCTTCTCTAGTGTTCAACAGAAAAAAAAGAACAACAGACGGTTTGGAACAAGGAGAGTGAGTAAATTTCATTTTTCATTTCAGAATGAAATTCATTTCAGAATTGTCATTTTTGGTTGAACTTTTCCTTTGAACAAAACAAAATAAAACAAAACAAAAACGTATTAGCTACTAATATGATTGCAGTCTTCATCTCCTGTGACTAAATCATTCAAAACATTTTTAATCAGTTCTGTTTATTTCGTTATGTGTAAAACCTTTTTTTTTTTATGACATCTGTTGGGTTTTTGAAGTTGTAAAACAGCAGGAAAAGAACTCCTCCATCGTGCGTGCGATCTGTGGCTACGAATATACCACAGCCCCGGTTCCTGTTCTTAGCAGCAGAGGAAGAAGAATGTGGGGCAAAGGGAGACACACAAGTCATTTTAGGTATTTTCTGTAGATAAAAATGGCACCCTCTTTTACACTAGGCCATAGTTGATTGTTAGAAGGTTTAAGATCATTATTAGTTATTCATTATTCAATTATTCATTCATTTTGAACAGATGATTTTATCTATAGTGAGCTTTTGAGAAAACTGCTCCTCCATCAAGGACACAGTTTTCTGATCTAATACTCTGAATTATGTTTCTAATACTCTGAATTATGTTTCTTTATTGTGTTGCAGCTTGCCTTCTACTGTTGGAGGAGTTCAGTTTTCACTTGTCTTTGTTGCTATGTCACATTCAGTCTATATTCAACTATTAATGACCTTTTTATTCAAATTAAAGTTCATTGCAACGTGTGTTCTTGAGAAGTGAGTGTGCAGTAGTGCAAATGACAGCACTAATCAATATCAGTACAGTTATCTATATAGATATGAACATATTCAAATTTGAATAGGAATTGCCAGCGGTATTAAATTAGAAATAATGCTATTAAAATAGAATAATGTTTGAAAATACATTTTAAGCAATAATTTGGTTTTGTCATTTTCTATTAAAATGTTAATATAACAGTTACAGCAGTTAACAACTTCATGCAAACCAAACATATTGCTATTTTAAATATTTATTAATATATTTAAGGATTTAAATTGAATTAAATGATTCAATCAGAATATTCAAGAGAATATTTCAATTAAAATGGACAAATTAAGCAGAGAGATAAGCAGACATGTAAGCACAGCATGTTTAATCAGCACTTTTTTGGGCTACTTCATTTCACCATGATAATATATATATATTTATATATAATTATATATATTATTACTATATATATAAGTATTCAAACAGCACATTCTGTTTCAAAGTCTGCCTTAATTATGTTTCTTGTAAAGTATTCAACTAATTAAAATGCAGTTTTCAAACACCAGGGGGTGCAGTATGATAACTATATCAAATAAAACATAATGTGTTTAATATTGTCATCTCTTCTGGCATGATGGCTAAACTTATTGCATTCAGCTTTTCAGCAGAGAACAATGGAACGAAACAATACTTTGATTAATAAAAAAAAAATAAAAACCTGATTAGGAATTATATAAACAATTATGTTTAGATGAACCTAAATAAAATGTGTAAAAACAGCTGCTATAGAGTTTTAGGTCAAGATCTCCAATGAGGAAGCCCAAGGTGACAATCGCAAGTTCAGCCAGGTCTTCTGGTCTGCCAGGATCTTTGAATCATCAGTCATTCCATTATTTCATTGCAATGCAGTGCAGTTTTTAAGCCAGTTGGTTGGCTTGGCCTATTAATCTAACACCAGCAGAGACCAGTTTGAAGAGAAATCAAGTTGATGTATCCATTATATCTTGATGCTCCAAATAGGACAGTATTATTCAGCTTTTACAGCCACGCACTAAAAAGACCAGAACATCCCAGACAAACAAATTCAGACCACTCGTCATGAATTAAACATGCTGAATATGTCACAAACGTTTCAGTATTGCTGATGCCCAGTTTGGGGGTAATATATTACAAGTAACGCAAGTTACGTAATCAGATTACTTTTTTCAAGTAACTAGTAAAGTAACGCATTACTTTTTAATTACTTTTTTATGGAGTAATGCAATATTGTAATGCATTACTTTTAAAAGTAACTTTCCCCAACACTGCTGATGCCTTGCTTTTCAAGTTTTAATTTTTGAACATAATGTTCTTTTTAGCAGCATCATATGACCCCTTTGATGACAGGTGACGAGACGCAATAAACACCCGCCCTTCATCCGCGCGCAATATTACCAGACGCACCATGACGAAAGCGCAGCGCATGAATATTAATATGGCCATGTTGCTTCGTAAAATTACGCAGGTATTCACGCCACCTATTTAAAAAACATAAGCCTAAGAATTCGTAAATTCACCAGCAGCAGTATAGCGCCTTCTCAGCCAATACTTTAGTGCAACTGTTCGAACGTCTCGTTAAGTTATTAATATTCATAAGCCTCAGGACACCAGTGGTATTCCACTACGTGAGGCTGAGGGACCATGTCACATCATATTATCGTGATATACTCAGTGTTGGGGAAAGTTACTTTTAAAAGCAATGCATTACAATATTGCGTTACTCCATAAAAAAAGTAACTAATTACGTTACTTAGTTACTTTTTATGGAAAGTAATGCGTTACGTTACTTTTGCATTACTTTTTAAATCTAGACAGGGCTTGCTTGTTTGATTTTAAAATAAAAAAGTTCTATTTTTGGCAAATATAAAAGTCTTTTCACACCAAAAGTGAAATGAATAAGCCTCAGGCTGAAGGGAAAGTAAATTTACGTCCGTACAGTAGAATGCAGAAGAAGAAATTTCAACACACTTCAGCAATAAAAAAAGACACACAAATGTTTGTCTAGAGTAATTTTTGCTTATTAGTACGGTTGAACTGGATCATCGAAGGTCAGAAGCAAAGACATTGGTTAATAGAATGGGATTAAATACATAAAGGATATTTGTGTTGTTTAACATTTAATTATTGCAGGTTTGCGTCATATTCTGAGTTGCATTATTTTTATTCATTTTGAGGAATACTGAATGTGTGTTTTGTTTTTTTTGTGAGTGAGATGAATTAACGCATATTCATATTTATTTTAGAACTACAGTAACATCTTCTGATTTCTCTCAACATGGGGACAGGAGAGCTGTCAATCAATAAACTGAAAAAAAAAAGTAACTTGCGTTACTTATTTGAAAAAGTAACTCAGATATTCTCTTGTAAATTAAAAAGTAATGCGTTACTTTACTAGTTACTTGAAAAAAGTAATCTGATTACGTAACTTGCGTTACTTGTAATATATTACCCCCAACACTGGATATACTGACCAGTGTGACTCATGTAGGCTACTGTAATATGCACCATATAAATAACTGTGTGTTGTGCTAGCTTATTAAATGCATTTACAACCCTAGATTGTGATTTGTTGTTACTCATAACATAATAATGTTTATCCCATGTGGTAGGGATTAATATTATAAGCCCGTTTTCTACCATTGTTCTATGTATTTTAATTTCTAAGATAATAATAATAATAATAATAAAACACTTAGCATTGTTCAGGCAAAATTGAAAGTGACTTGTGTGTGAGCTGTGCTTTATTCATCGCTACACTATTGTCAATAGGCAGTTATGGAAGCCAGTTTCTGCCACAGAATAAAAAAAGAAAAAATGTAATTGTGACTTTTTATCTCGCAATTCTGAGCGTACATCTCACAATTTGGACTTTGTTTCTTGCAGTTCTGTGGAAAAAGTCAGAATTGAGAGATTTAAACTCAGAATTGCATGATATAAATACAAAATTGCAAGATATAAACTAAGAATCCTGAGAAAAAAGTCAGAAGTGTGAGATATAAACTCAAAAGTGCAAGAAATAAACTTGGAATTCTGAGAAGAAATGTCATAATTGTGAGATATAAACTAACAATTTCAAGAAAAAAAGTGTGAGATAATAAGTTGCAATTATTATTATTTGTATTCCATGGTGGTTAAAAAAATGTGAGATGTAACCTCAGAATTAAGAGGGAAATGTCAGAATTATGAGATTTAAACTAAGAAAGGTAAGACTTGCGAAATATAAACAGAATTGTGAGATATAAACTCAGAATTGCAAGAAAAGAGTCAGAATTCTTTTTTTCCCCCTCAGAATTGTTAAGTGTGATGAGTATACAGTAATTCTTCGAAATCATTATTTCCCTGTTCCACAGAAGAATATAAGTCGTGAGTTAGGTACGATATGTGGGTGAGTAAATGATGACAATTCTGATTTTGGGTGAGTTATTCATTTATTTGAAATGAAAACATATTAGATCAAATAATGTAAAATCAATACAAATATGTATTTATAGAATTTTGAATAGGAGAAAAACACAATCTCGTGTGCGTTTCACTTGTAAAGCCCTGGGGTCCTGTGTCGCATTGAGATGCATCTTGGCAGGCATTTAAGATAGACTGCAAGTTTCTCCCTTCGCTGCCGCTGCACTCAGTGACCTGTACGGGGGTCAAAAATTGCAGCATAGAATGCAAAACAACAAGCCCTCCTGCAGCAGTGCACTCAACACAGCCTAGCAATCAATTCAGTGGCGTGTTAAACAAATAGTTCAGCCAAAAAAGAAACATCTGTCATCATTTGCTCACCCTCATGTCATCCCATATGATTTTATTCCTTCATTTGGAACACAAACCAACATACCAACTTGACACAGAGACGCAGCATGAAAGTATCATAAAGTAGTCCATATGAGTTTTTCATTTTAATTTCCTTTCATTTTCTTATTCATTTTCTCTGTGCGACGAGCAGATGATACAGGTTTGAACTTACACAAGGATAAAATGTAAAATGTTTTTTTGTGTGAACTGTTACCTTAAATCTTGCATTGCTCATAGTAAAGTAGTAAAGTAAAGGACTTTACAACTGATGTAACATCTGGGTCAGACTGAGCTAAGCTTTTGGTGTAAATGGGTTAACCCACATACCACAGCAAGTGTTCATGGCCTAGATCACAATCGGGACTAAACCAAGATCTGATGCTGCGTGGCATTAGTAACCCAGGTTATAAGTCATATATATTACAAAAGCAATTTGCTATTCGTGTCTTTAAGAAAGTTTATTATAAATTGGTCAAATACGATTGAGTACTAATTTAAAGTGGATTTCTGGTGTGCCAGGGGTACCATGGCTTTTTTGATAGTTGCTTGAATGAACACAATAAAAAAATAACAAAAAACATTAGACGTTAAATAGAAAGTGGCCCTTGGCAAACCGAAAACGAGCTTCAGAATAAATGAATCTAATCATATAAAGAGTTTTCATTGCTATGATCAATGGCTGTATGAAACCAGTAGCCAAACCTCATCGTTCTTGAGGATACCATGAACAAAATGCCTGTCAGAAACACAATTTTGTCGAGGGTTTGTCAGAGCTTTCTTTCCAGCGGTTTACACACCATTTCTGCAGACACTGCAGACGAGAGGTGTGAAGAACTTCTGTTTCTCTCTAAAATTGTTTAGTCAGATATTCTTCTTTATGAATGCTGATATGTCAAATACTTTCATCAAATGAAGTTGGTAAAGAATACACAAAGAACTTGGTATTATAAAAGGCCTTTAAGGAATAGTTCACCCAAAAAGGAACATTTATTTACCCTTAGGCCATCCAAGATGAGACTGAGTTTGTTTCTTCATCAGAACAGATTTGGAGAAATGTAGCATTCCATCACTTGCTCACTAATGGATCAACAGCAGTGAATGGGTGCCGTCAGAATGAGAGTCCAAACAGCTGATAAAAACATCATGATAATCCACAAGTAATCCACATGACTCCAGTCCATCAATTAACATCTTGTAAAGTGAAATCTGCATGTTTTAACTTTAAACTGTTGCTTCTGGCTATAACATGAGTCCTCTATCCATAACAATGCTTTCTCCAGTGAAAAAATCGTCTCATCTGAATCGGGAGAGAAATATGCACAGCACCGTTTACACGCGAAAAACAGTTCTAAACAAACTTGTTTGTGGATTTTGATGTGAGAGGACAACAGAGGATGGACTTTTTCACTGGAGGAAGCATATATATACACGTATTTTGGCCAGAAACAATGGTTAAAAGTTAAAATGCCTTAATGATGGATGTAGATGAGTTTGTTTCTTCATCAGATTTGGAGAAATGTAGCATTGCATCACTTGCTCACCAAAGGATCCTCTACAGTGAATGGGTGCCATCAGAATGAGAGTCCAAACAGCTGATGAAAACATCACGATAATCCACAAGTAATCCACACCACTCCAATCCATCGATTAACATCTTGTGAAGTGAAAAGCTGTGTGTTTATAAGAAACAAATACATCAAGACTGTTTTTAACTTCAAACAAGTCCTCTGTTTATAATATTGTTTCTCCAGTGAAAAAGCCGTCTAGTCTGAATCAGGAGAGAGATATATATAGATTACAAGCGAAAACAGCCTAAAACAGTTCTAAACAACTATGTTGGTGGATGTTGATGTGAGAGGACAACAGAGGATGGACTTTTTCACTGGAGGAAGCATATATATACACGTATTTTGGCCAGAAACAATGGTTAAAAGTTAAAATGCCTTAATGATGGACAAATTCTTACAAATATGCAGCTTTTCACTTCACAAGACGTCAGTTGATGGACTGCAGTTTTGTGGATTACTTGTGGATTATTGTGATGTTTTTATCAGCTGTTTGGACTCTCATTCTGACGGCACCCAC
>NW_015552624.1:334954-346095 GCF_001515605.1 Sinocyclocheilus anshuiensis | reverse complement strand
AGTGGATCCTCTGCAGTGAATGGGTGCCGTCAGAATGAGAGTCCAAACAGCTGATAAAAACATCATGATAATCCACAAGTAATCCACATGACTCCAGTCCATCAATTAACATCTTGTAAAGTGAAATCTGCATGTTTTAACTTTAAACTGTTGCTTCTGGCTATAACATGAGTCCTCTATCCATAACAATGCTTTCTCCAGTGAAAAAATCGTCTCATCTGAATCGGGAGAGAAATATGCACAGCACCGTTTACACGCGAAAAACAGTTCTAAACAAACTTGTTTGTGGATTTTGATGTGAGAGGACAACAGAGGATGGACTTTTTCACTGGAGGAAGCATATATATACACGTATTTTGGCCAGAAACAATGGTTAAAAGTTAAAATGCCTTAATGATGGACAAATTCTTACAAATATGCAGCTTTTCACTTCACAAGACGTCAGTTGATGGACTGCAGTTTTGTGGATTACTTGTGGATTATTGTGATGTTTTTATCAGCTGTTTGGACTCTCATTCTGACGGCACCCACTCACTGCTGATGATCCATTGGTGAGCAAGTGATGTAATGCTAAATTTCTCCAAATCCATTCTGATGAAGAAAAACTCATCTACACCCTGTAAATGGCCTGAGGGTGAGTACATTTTCAGCAAATTTTCTTTTTTGAGTGAACTGTTTCTTTAAATATGAGACAATTGCAGAACAAAGCCCAAGTGTCCACAAAAAGAATCGTATTGATCCCATTCACAAAGATATGTGTACTTGTAAACTTCCACACTTATTATGAGGTACAGAAATGTAGTATAAGCAGTCAGTTCATTCCTCTTAAATCCCAAAGAGCACAGAGTACCGAGACTGACCCTGTCCAATTGACTGGATGTTTTCATCCAAGTAAGATAAGAACCAATCGAGCACAGATCCAGAGATGCCAATCGCAGCCAGTGCGGAGGTCAACAGTCTGCAATTTAATTCATTAAACACAGCAAACAGAAGACTGAATCAAGACTGATATCAAATCTTGATTAGTATGACCCTGCAGTGTGAGCTTCACTAGTAGAAGACTGTATGTCATGATTCATTTGCAGTAAGTGCACCTCATTGCTATTGAGAAATACAAGCTACCATAAAAGCGATACAATACGATACGATACGAAAAAGTGTTCTGCTGCTTACGGTTACAACTAGGATGCGGTTATGTTTTCTTATTGCATCTCATACTGAAACAGTTTATGTTATTTTCATGTTGCAGCACCTTTTTAACATCCATCAGGAAAAACCGCAGTGGTATTAGTGAAGTGAAACTACAAAAGTATTATTGATTTTATTAACTGCATGTTAATAGATGGCCTGCCTGAGAAGAGTCTAAATAAGTCTATTCCTCACAGGTCATAAAAAAAGAGTTCAGAATCAGTTATTTTCAGATTTCTTTTAACTATAAGAAAGCGAAATGTTTATCGATACCCATAAGTTACAAAAACGTAAAAAAAAAATTAAAGTGTGTGTGTTGAGGTTGTGGGAGGAGAGTGTGAAGGTAACAAATAACTGGTGTTTCTGAATCTGCTCTTTTTGTTCCCTTTTCTTTCTTTTTTTTCTAACATTGATGTTATTTAACTGAGTCGTCCGCCGTTCCCTACCAAGGCTGTTAAGAAACGTCTCAACTAGGTAAATGTCAGCATGCATGGTTTATTATTTGGTTCATTATGTGTGTGTGATACAATGTAGAATGAATGAATGTTGATCCTCATCTTTTTAAAAGAGTGTTTGTATTTGGCAGATTTTATGATGCTTTGAGTAGCTGCAACTTATTTATTTGATGTGAAGGTTTCACCACTCTGTGTGTTATTTGACTTAACGTTGAGCACTTTATTTTAATTTTAACTTAAATTTTAATCTTAAATTGAAAGCAATTGAATTGCATTGAGAACATGTGAATGTGTTTTTGGGGGTGAATGTCTATTTATTTAGCAGGTATTTTTAATGGCTCACTATGTTTCACTTGCATCATGGTTTGGACACAGTTTAACTGAATATATGTTTCTCATAATTGTTTCAACCTTTTTATCCATTGCCTCCCACTTATATGTTTGAAATTAATCTTGTAACCTGCTAAATATAAAGATAATATTTGCAACCTGCATCCTTCTGAAGTTGATTTCATGATTATATTCCTATGGATGTCATGTAAAAACAGAGAAATTTTAAAATTTAGTAACTTGTCTATACAAGCAGAGCACCAGAGATGGTATTTGACATATTTATTGTTTAATTATCTGTGAAGCCCATGAAGAGCTGTTTTTCGGTGTAGGACAGTGATGGAAACTGCAATAATGTAGAAGTAATATATGTGTTGCACTCAAAATATCTAGTGGCTTTAATGCGGCATCATTTTGTAGCTGAAAAAGTCACAGTGATCCATCAACCGGCAAAATATTAGTACCCTATATATGCTTCATACTCAAATGTATGTGTAGATAAAACACTTAAGTCAGCTAAAATGATATATAAAATTCATATAACTTCATTTGATCTATTTGATATATCAGCATTCATAAAGGAGGGCTGAATATCTGATTAAGTAATTTTAGAGAGAAACAGAAGTTGTTCTCAGCTTGAGAATTGCTTTTTCCTTTTTTCCACATTTGATTGGATATTTTATTATATAATGCAAAGACATTCAGACATTTTACATGTAAAGTGTCTATATAGTTCTTGGGGCTGTCTTTTTGTCCAAATCTAAGATTGTTTATTAAATCCGAGTTTTATAATTAAAATTCCTTTTTCTCTCTCTTTCAGCCTGCATTTGCAAATGGCTCCCCTGCTGTTGTTCCTCTTTCTTCCCATTGCCTTTTGTTGCGAAACGGCCCCCAGCACTGAGTGCGAAAAGCTTCCCTTCGTACCCGGATATAATTTGGTGGGAGAAGGCTTTGACATTGTGCGAATGAAGACCACCGGAGCTTTTGTGGTGGATGTGCGGACCTACGTGAGCGGAGGAGAGCATGGGAACTGCACTCTGTGTGAGAACAAACTGCTCAACGAGAAGCAGAAGCTGCCAGCTTCTGTGGTCGACTGGCGGATCAAGGTGCAGTGTCGCCGCAGCCTCAGCGCCAAGGTGTATGAATCAGCCAGCTCGGTTCTTAAGGATACCACCAATTCAGCCAGTGCCAGCTGGAAGATCGGGCTGAGTGTGCCGATGGTGGCAGGTGTGGCTGTTGGCGGCACACATTCGCATTCAGCCAGGTTTGCCAAAAGCCACGCAGCTCAAGACAAGTACTCCTTCACGAGCCACACCTTCTCCTGTCGCTACTACTCGTAAGTCCTGGTATATATGTGAGAGTATGTGTTATTTAACTACACTCTTAAATATAAAGGTTATTCATGGTTCCATGAAGAAACTTTAACATCAATAGAAGCTTTCCATTCCAGAAAAGGTTCTTTACACTCTCAAAAATAAAGCATCCAAAAGGGTTTTTTCACAGCAAATCCCATAGGAGACCATTTTGGGTTCCCAAAAGTTCCTTTTAGTTAATAGTTCTTATAAGAAGGATTTTTTTCTTAGTGTGAAGAACATTTTAATATTCTAAAGAAGCTTTGTCCACTGCAAAGAACCTTTTGTGCAATGGACAGGTTCCATAGATGTTAAAGGTTCTTCATGGGCCCATCAATGCCAATAAAGAACCTTTATTTTTAAGTGTGAGAAGTGGAAAATGGTTCTGTAGTTATTGGTTTAAAAATGTAACTGACTACTCTATGATTGGTTGTCTGTTGCCAAACAACGTAAAATTCTAGAATCGCATGCTAAACAGTGCTCAGCTCATTAAATATGCATGAGCTCGGTACAGTCATAAAGACTTTCACGTGTGACGTTTAGTGTCGACGCTGGTGGAAATTGTTCGAAATGTTGCAACTGTATTAACTGGAGTGATGAACAGACAAAAAGTATTATTCTGCAGTATTTCAGCTGATTTATTGACCTCATAAATATGCAAATCAGAACATTAGGGTTTAAAAACGTACACTGTGAAATTTAAAAACTTGACTACCCAGGATTATAAATTGTAAAATCAAATATAATCTCTGTGGAAGCCTGTTTTTTTTTTTCTGTCATTGTAAAAACATAAAAATGGGTAATTGTGGGAAAGTTTCTAATAAGAAATAGTTACATTGTGAGATAAAAAGCTGCAAGTGTCAGATATATAAAGTCGCAATTATGAGATATGGGGGGGGGGGACTTTCAGTATACACAAAAACTCCATCAAACAGTTTTGAAAGTTGTGACTTGTAAAAATTATGTGATCTACACTGAAAAAAAAAAGGTACAAAAGCTCACTGGGGTGGTACCTTTTCAAAATGTACACTTTTGTACCTTTTAGGTCCTGATATGGACCATTTAGATACAAAGGGGAATCTTTTGAAAAGCTACCGTCCCAGTGACAGCTTTTGTACCTTTGTGTAGAGCTTCATACAGTGCGTGCAATTGTAAATACTACAATCTATCCCTCACAGCCTTGTTTTAATCTGCCAAAAAAGCAGTGTGTCATCTAATCTGACTATAAATGTCTATAAAGTCACAATTATCTGTTTTTAAACTTTTTTTTTTTTACTCTACGACAGAAGCAGGCTTCTATATTGAACAAAGTGAAATGTGTTACAGGATTACATTAGTCTGGGGTTTGGACTGACAATGAAGCATGAAACCCCTATAAAGTCTTTCTTCTCTTCTTTCATCAGATTTCGTCTTCATGCTCGCCCTCCACTGACCAAAGAATTTTTGGGTTCCATCACTTCACTTCCTGTTAAATACGACAGCAAGTCAGAAGGTGCGTATAACCATTTCATCTCAATCTACGGGACACACTTTTTGCGGAGAGTCGACCTGGGCGGCCGCGTGCATTCAACCACTGCTGTGAAGACCTGCCAGGTTTCCATGAAGGGTCTGTCGGTACATGACGTGAGCAACTGCTTATCGGCGGAGGCGTCCGGCGTCATCAAGGGAGTGAAGGTGAGTGGGCAAGCAGGCTACTGCAAAGGCAAACAACAGAAACTGGAGAGGGGCAACAGCTTCAGCGCCTCCTTCTCCGACCGAGTCACTGAAATACTAGGGGGCAACGGTGAGCAGCAAGACATCCTCTTCAGTCCAAGCAACGTTAGTGGTTATGGTGTGTGGCTCAAGTCACTGAAGAAAATCCCTGGAGTGGTTTCCTACACCTTGAGCTCATTGCACATGCTGGTAAACAACGACCCAGCTAGACGAGCCAGTCTACAAGCGGCCATCAGCAAGTACATCACAAAAAGCGCCATGTCTACTGCTTGCCCCTCCAGTTGCAAAGTGGGCCATCGTAGCAATAGCTGCGCATGCAAATGCAGCGGTCATCGAAGCGTTGATAGTAACTGCTGCCCAAGTAATCCAGGAGTGGCCACGTTGACCGTGACTGTGTTGAGCGGTGCAGGATTATGGGGAGACTATTTCTCTAAAACCGATGGTTATGTTAAAGTGTTCTACGGAAGCCGTGCGGTTGAGACCCCTGTGATTTGGAACAACAATTTTCCTCAGTGGAACTACAACATAAATTTGGAAACTGTAGATCTGACTAAAAGAACGTAAGTGGTTATGTTCACAAAACATTAAATGCTTCTGAAATGGGTGATAGTGTTTGTAGAAATACTGTTGTACTTCATATTGTGTCTATGCTCATTTTACAGGCCCTTGCGATTTGAGGTGTGGGACCGTGACAACCGGTTTGATGATGATCTGTTGGGAAAGTCGTCTCTTGTTCCACAGAAAGGGACCAATCAGAAGCGGTCATTTAAATTAAAGCATGGCTCTTTTTTGATCGCCTATTCTGCAAAGTGTGGCCCAAGTCTTACGGGGTCTTTCTGTGAGAAATACGCTCCTACGCCGGGTGGTGACGGTACTCTAAACTATTACCAGCCCTTTGGTGGAGAACAGCCCATTTTGTTGAAAAAATCCAAGGGTTTTAGGAATGTGTCTTTGCTGTAATAATACAACTGCAGAATGTGAAGATCATGTAAAATACTGGGGAAGGGCCTTCTAATATAAGCTATTTGAGATTTTTGCAAAGATACACATTGAAAACAGTTATTATAAATCAAATATCATTGACTTATTTCTAGACAAATTTACAAGTCTTATTTCAGTAGAACCCTAAAATTTTATCTGATTTTTAAAGATTTTTGAAATAATTTTCTCTGATTCTTAAAAAGATATTCTTCATATGTGACCCTGGGGTATATTTGTAGCAATAGCCAAAAATACATTGTATGGGTCAAAATTATAGATTTTTCTTTCATGCCAAAAATCATTAGAACATTAAGTAAAGATCATGTTCCATGAAGATATTTTGTAAATTTCCTACTGTAAATATATCAAAACTTCATTTTTGATTAGTAATATGCATTGCTAAGAACTTCATTTGGACAACTTTAAAGGCGATTTTCTCAATATTTTGATTTTTTTTTTTGCTCACTTCAGTCAAACTTTAGTTTGGCGGCTGCTTATTTCACTCATTATTATTATTAGATTTGTGGGCAATAATAACTATTTAACTGTAATGTCACAAAAATAGCAGGGAAAAGATCAAACAAAGGTTCTGAGGAATCATGAAAGTAGATTAAGTACGATCATTCATTGATGGTTTTAATTAAAATTAGCCACTTTCAATGCATGCCGGTAAAAACAAACAGAATGAAGAAAGCTGTACCTGTCACCTTTCTAAATGAGGATGAAGATGGACAAACATTGGGGGTTAAGTGTAAGTAAACAAAACGTAACAATTCTATAGGTTTAATACATTACATAGGTCAACATACTTTGATATAGATTTGATATAGATTAAATAGATAAATATTTCTGGCAAGCCAAAAATATCCTGTGATTGCAGCTTTTCTGAGCCAAACAGCGCCCCCTGTAGAAAAGCCCATGCTTTACACAGGCAGTCTCTCCTAAAGGTCTTCCACTGTGTTCAGTTCAATAATTTAGGCCCAAACCTCCCAAAAGCTGGTTTGTGAATTACTATCGCTAAAGATCTTATAAAAATGAGTCTGAAATGATAACTACAGTGCACATGCATACTGGTGTTCAGTGGGATTTGAAAGCTTTGTGGCCATTAATGCTATTGTTGAACCACCAACTGAATGAGCACAGATGACTGATGAACATATTTAATGCAATGGCATTTAAGGGGAAGTCGTGGCCTAATGGCCCAAAGGTTGCGGGTTCGAGTCTCGTACCGGCAGGGATTGTAGGTGGGGGGAGTGAATGTACAGTGCTCTCTCCCACCTTCAATACCATGACTGAGGTGCCCTTGAGCAAGGCACCGAACCCCCAACTGCTCCCCGGGCGCCGCAGCATAAATGGCTGCCCACTGCTCCGGGTGTGTGGGTGTGTGTGTGTGTGTGTGTGGGTGTGTTCACTGCTGTGTGTGTGCACTTAGGATGGGTTAAACGCAGAGCACTAATTCCTAGTATGGGTAACCATACTTGGCCACATGTCATGTCACTTTAACGAATATTTAGTGTATGCTGCATTAATCTCTTTTTACAGAAACATTTGAAAATATACAGGGAAAAAAACATGTAAAATGTAATTTAACAGACAAAATATCTGCCCTTTAGTTTGGGATGTCTTTGTCTGATTTGAGCCATTTGAAACTGGGATTAGCAAAAAAAGTGTTATATTCTTGACTACATCTTTTTTTTTAACTAGTTGCTGTTGTTTACATTTCTGAGCTCTGCGGAGTCAGGACAGTGAACTGGGGCACAAAGATGCATTGAAGATCCCTCCCACTCAGATTATTTGCTCCAGAAGCTTCCCTCTGGTAGATGTTTTAAGCAGTTCAAACCGAGACCAACAGACAACCGCACTGCCAATGCTATATTCCTGCTCAACCGGGCCCTCAGCAGTTAAACTAGTGTAGCTTTGAACATCCATACACATATATTTTCATCCTTTAAAGTTTATTTACTTTTATAATGCATGTTCCTTGTCCTGATCTTGTGGTCTTCGTAATCTTTCATCAAAATGTAATCCATTGTTTTTCCTGTGAAACTATTTTCCTTTTTCACAGACGCCACTGGAAAATGTTCATCAGTCTTGAACAGTTTCTTTTTAATGAAACATTTTTAAAATATTTATATTGATACTGATGCTGCATAAACAGAAGCAATATTCACATAAGAAATCAAGTTAAAAATTATAAATATCAATTTTGTATATTTTTTCTTTTGCTTATTTTAAAGTGTAAAAATGCTGAAAGGCACAAGTCCCAGACAAAAGTTGATAAAACTTTGATAATGTTAGGCTATGTAATTGTTGTTACAGCTCAGGCCATATTAAATGTTAAAGATAATGTTGTTCAAACATAATATTAAATGGCTATAATTAACCCTTTTAAACTTCAGAAATCACACAAAAAAAAATAACAAAAATAAAAATCCACTTAATAAATGCATTGGTATTATTTGCCTTGGTATCAAATAGGAATTATGTGGTATTGCTCATCCCTAATTCCTAATAGCTAAATTTAAGTCCCAATTTTCATGTTTTGTCATTGAACATTCAGTTTCATTTAGAAGTAGGCCTACATCACTATAGTAAAACCTGAATACTCAGTTTATGTTATATTCTCTATACCAGTGTTTCCCAACCTTTCTGTAGTTGCGGCACACTTTGGAAATTTTAACAAATTTGTGGCACCCTACAAAATTAATTTTGTCACAATATTTGAATTTCTAACTTCGATATGATACTTTGAAAAGTATAGATATTTGGTACAGCAGGGAAGAACTGCAGAATATACTGTCATACAGATATTTTTAATATCATAAAAAAATTTTTTTTTTACCAATTATCCAAATAATGTTTAATCCTAGAAAGCTATTATTATCAGAGGACACGTGAGTATAACGGTTAGCAGATAATTGAATGAGAGGGCAGCGTTACCAGAGTTGCCCATTTACCACACCTTGTTACAGCACAGTAGGGCTATTGCAAACAGAAACAATACTGTACTACATCTATGTTTACTGTTCGGGACTTTGCTGTTCCAATGAGCATGAACGGTATATGAGTGGAGCACTCACATGGGCCGTGAGCGACTGAGCGGATAATACGCAGAGCATCACACCACGTGAAAGTGAAACCTGAGCGGTGAACAAATTTTCTGCAGCCGGAATTTCAGTGCATCTCTAATTAGTGAAGTGACATGTGGCCAAGTATGGTGACCCATACTAGGAATTAGTGCTCTGCATTTATCCCATCCAAAGTGCACACACACAGCAGTGAACACACACACACCGTGAATACACACCCGGAGCAGTGGGCAGCCATTTTTTGCTGCGGCGCCCGGGGAGCAGTTGGGGGTTCGGCGACATCAGAAATGCTTTTTTGAACATTTTAGCAAATTTTACTGCTCTATACTGTATAGATTAATGTGTTGAGTGTAGGCTATTAGTGTACATGTCTCTTTGTACTCATCATAACTGTGACATTTGAGATTTGAGGTCAATTCAGGTATGCCTACCTCTAATGACGAATAAATGAAAACAATAAAAACGATTTTAAAGGTTGGTATGTCTTGAGACCATATGTTTTTCAGTGCGACCTATCCCTTATTTCCGTTGGAATTTTTCTTCGGGCCTAAAAGAGGCTCCTGCTCTGTTATTCCGCCTAAAACAAACTACAGTTCCCTAGTTATCATGGGGAACGTGGGGCTTACACGCTGCGGTTACGCCAGTACAGCAAGCGAGCGGAATGGGGGAGGGGCGGCAGGTAAAGTGAGACTGTGGCGCATGCGCAAAAGCGCTCCAGCCCGCTGCGTCGCTCCCCTCCCCCCCCCCCCCTTTTTTTTTTTGCAGCATCAGTACCGCGTTCGGAATCGCATTCGTGTGCTGGAGTCAGAGCGCGCTGCGGGGCATCACTGCACCGCCACGGAGGACACACCATCACAGAACCAGGAACGGGGAAAAGGGAAAAAGGCGTGAAATCGTGCATAGGGGGAAGCACAGGGCGCTCTTTTTTTCCCCGAAACCACCTAAATCTGTGGGAAATTAAACAGGAGTCAGACATTCGTTAATAATAAATCCACGAACGCAGCGGACATCTCAAGAGATATTTTTGGCCAGCACGGCGGGGGAAAATGAAGGATCGCACGCAGGAACTACGAAGTGTAAGTCTGGATTTCTGATGCTTTATCCTTCATCTCCTCCCATATTCTCCGTCTCCTCACCGCAGCCGGGCGTCAGCAGCTGACATTCACTGCTGCTCGCTCACGGTTGTGCATTTATGGGCATAATACAGTTTTCATAAAATTTCCGATATTTTTTCCTCCTTCTCCTTTACGCAGTTACAAATGTCTAACATATCGCGCATAGCCTATATAACGTTTTGAATAGCGGCTCTCACGCGAGCGCCGTTCCATGTGCGATGGATCGATTTATCGATCAAATCGGGTTATATGGCGTAATTCGCGAAATGAGCCCCCCTACATTAGCATGCACGCAAACAGACTACCTTTGATACATGTCGCCCGGGAGTGTGATCTAGGGGTATAGACTGCTGCGGATAGCTAGCCAGTATCCTTACTCTGATACGCACCATCCCAGCATCTAATTCTATGATCACCGCATCATTAATTATTAATAGCGATTTTTTTTTTGTTAAACGAAAATAACATTCACCCATACTTCGCCTTGTTCCGTGTTAACTCTATTAGATTTTGCCGTCTGTACCTGGGAATTTTGAACATCTCCACAAAAGCTCCATTCCGGATACATGCACATCTTCATCGGACGCATTTGGATCGTTGGGTGGGATGTGCGATTATTGCAGCACGATTTGTTCCGTTCTTAGCCGCTATATTAAATATGAAAGGGTGTAGTAATATTCTTGCATGTATATGAGCTAAACGAATACAGCATGGTCGCCAAAGTATTTCTATTTGTAGTCGCGACGGTATAGCGACTTAATCGCTTTTTTTTTCCAATGATATGGGAAGTGGGCCTTGAGGCTTTAATGCGTCGTCCAACCTCCACGAATGTTCTGTTGAAATATCGTAAAGGAAACGCCTGAACCCAGTGCACTGCACTCATCAGCGTATGCGCTTGCTAGGGAGCGCAAAGTGTGT
>NW_015552624.1:326402-334651 GCF_001515605.1 Sinocyclocheilus anshuiensis | reverse complement strand
AATGTACATTAACATGTTTGTAAAATATATATATAGCCTATATATCAGCAACCTCATCACCCAACCCAAAGACGCGCGTCTTCTTCACTTGCTTCATCCTAAAAGTCCTTCCGACCGAAATCAGTGCAAGACTTCCCTTATTCCCCCCGGAGACCCGGAGCATCTGATATCAGCCTTTGCTTATCGGACGCAATGTAGAAATGTAATCTACAGATAATTGGATTGACAGGATTCGCAATTATACGTGATGCGCGTGCAGACTCCCCAAAGCCGGGCGCACTCGCTGTACACTCTCACGTTGCTTTTACACATATACATCATCAGTCTTGCTTCTAAAGGTGTTAATGGCTCAACGCGAATCCGATGCGACATGATTGGGCAATAATCACATTTTATGTAATCGTCAACATCACTGTGACGTATCGGTCGCGTGGTGAGGGAAGTGTAGGGGTTACTTGGACTGTGGGCGTGCGCAGGGCGAGCGTGTCTATGCATAGCAGACAGGAGCAAGGCTAAATCAGACGGAATTCATTGACCTTGCCCCTTTCAATATTAGGTTTCATTTGTATAGGGGAGAGATCTGACATTAAATGAATGAGTATGATTGAAGGGGATAATTGCAGCCTGAAGTATTGCTCATGAAAGCCGGGTGGGGATGCATTATGTTCCAACAGTGGCAACATTTCCAGCATTTCAGATCATATGTATATTTATGACTCCAATGAAGAAGTCAACATAGCATCCACGTTCTGATAATTAACACGCTTAATGTCTTACGGCTGCACTGACAAAGGTCTGAAGCAACCTACAGAAAATGGACCAGAATATCAATGGCAGATAATTTGATTCGGATAATAGGCCTGTGGAGACCGGGGCTAGTTGTCACACAGGAGAAGCGCTTTATCTCAGTAACTATAAGGTTTTGAGTCCAATGTTCAGTTAAGCAAATGTGTTCATTGGTTTCAAACACCTAGATCAAAAAAATGTAAAAAAAAAAAATATATATAGAACTTGTTTTTGTTTTAAAATAGGCTATTTGTTGGTCAAAATAATGGTTTGATATTTTATACCTTATACTTTTATCATGCTTCATTCATTGTTTTGCATTTCGTAATTCTAATACTCTTTAAAATATCGCCAAACAACCTATGAAAGCCTGTTTAATGCCAAGTTCTATTGTGACAACTTACCCCATATAGTGCGACAACATGCCTGCTCTGTCGCAAAAGGTCAATGTGATCAATGTGTCTTCATTGAACCTTTTTCTTGGCAGAGGAAATGTTCAATAGCTTTTTTGGAGCAAGACTTGCCTTTTAAATGATAGACTTGAGAAAATAAATCTACCGTAATATTCACCTGAAAAAATCTCACCTTATATATGTTTGAGACGTAATAATATGTGTGACTAAATCTAAGCTTTCTATACAGTCTACAACAAGAAGTCTTTTCATGAGTGATGTGATGACTGTCTTTTGAAAAGTGGATATGGTTCTTGTCAGCGTTAGTGTGACAGAGTAAGCATGCAGACAGTATATATTATTATAGTATATCACTTGAACAATATTATTCCAAATCCTGATACTAAACATGCACAATGTATTGTTGTGCTTCACTGTGCCCTGTGATGTCCTTGAGAGAGGCAAGGTTGAATGTCTGTGTCTCTCGGCCTCTCTCTCTTTTTTTTTCTCCTCATCTCAGCTAACAGGCTTCAGCAGTAAAGTCATATTTAACACTCCTAATGTAAATTATATAGGCAGTGAATTGAATGCGAGTTATTGAGTGTGAAACAAGTTTTGTTGTGCCTTCAGAATAAGGTATATGTAGGGATAGTTCAGCCAAAAATGTAAACCAACTCATTCTAAATCTATGTGACTTTCTTTCTACTGTTGAACACAAAAGATGATGTTTTGAGGAACTAACCAAACAGTTCTGGTGACCATTGAATTCTATTGTATGGACAAGAAACATAGAGACAGAAGCTTTTCTCAGAATATCTTCTTTGATGTTCCACATTAAAAAAGAAAGAAAGTCATGAGTAAATGATGACAGAATTTTCATTTTTGAGTGAACTATCCCTTTAGGAATAAGTCAGATAGACATGTCATGTACACATGCTCGCCAGACACAAAGTTACAAGATACGCCTGGATGTTGCAGCTTGTCAGTTTAAGCTTCATGTTGAAATATTGCAATGTTTGGGAATATTAAATATTAAAATGTATACTCAATATGACTGCCCTGATGAACTTTTCTCAAATCAGTTGAATGTAGGACATGGTTTTCCACATGATATGCATATTTCAGTTAGCTGGCTAATGAATGAGTGAGAATAAACAGCGAAATGTGGAAAAAAAACAGCACACGGTCTTTTGATGTTGAGTGCATCAAAATAAATAAATGGACAAGCAAGCAAAACAACATGAAAAATGTATGCAAATGAGTAAGTACCAATAAATTAAGACCCAAGTTAAAATGTGTTGGATCCACTGACTGTTGTTGAGTGTTGAATTTCATAGTATTTCTAGAGAAGATGGCATAAAGAAGGAATTTCTTTATTTTAATATGTTTTGCATCTAGCGTGATATCCAGATAATAATTTGTAATAGTGATAAACCACAGGTGTGGTCTGACTGGAAAGTTGGCAACCTAATTTACTCAGAAGATCATCTGGCATCACATCTGTATCTTGCCCAGTTTTGTCCAGAAAAGGGGAGGACAGACACATTGTGCTAATTGATGGTAAACGAGTGCTAATAGAACCCACAGCTATGACCATAGGTAGGTTGTGAATTTTAAACTCAATGGTGCATTTTGATGTAACTTTATTCACAGTTCTTAGTGAAGATCTGATATAGCTGCTCTCAAAAAGTTAGCATATGTTTATATGACCAAGCAAAAAATTGCTAATGCATATCAGAAGAAACGGTTTGCCACAGACTAGAGGAAGCATAATGCTTAATGTAATTAAGTTCAATTTTTTTTTTTGAGTGAGTTCACTTGCTAAACGGAGACAGGAAGTGAGCACTATAATAGAAAATAAGAAACAGATTTGATTGCCAATAATGAAATGAAAAAAAAAAAGTTTTAGATCACTTCGGCCTAATATGATGTATCAAAAGGGCTGATTTGTGACTTCTTCCAGTTGATCAGTTGCAAACCCGTTAGACACTCAAAATAGTTTTTTTTAGAGCATGTGGGGGATTAATTCTCTGGACAGATGGGATAGAAGCAGGGAACCCCGGCAGCCGACGCGACACACAGAGAAAGTATCAGAATGATAAGCAGCGAGCAACGCTACAGCTGACTGCAGCAAGAGCTGAGCTCATGGGGAAAGTGAACTCAATAGGTGTCTTGTCAGCTGACGGGGCCGGAACAGGTAGATAATAATTGGCAGAGAGAGCGAGAGGGGAATATACGGCTACATATGTGAAGCTGGCCGTTGCCCAACAGCAGATGCAACAGATAGGTCACGATAGGTCACAGTTGGAAGGGATGCGGTGGCTTTGTCCAGACTGCAGGAATGAAGCGCTGCAGGTACAAGTGATTGCCAATGAAAGCGCTGTAGGGTTAGAGAGGGAAGTGGAATTTTCCCAAATCTCTGATAGGGCGGAATTGGAAGTGAAGAAAGACATAAAGCAGTAGTGGCCACACGTACTGTAGCAGATGGAGGATACATGAGATGCACCATAAAGACATTTTGTTAGGAGATAAATGAAGGTTTAATGATTCAGTTGTGGGGTTATTGCAATAAATGAACGCTGGGTAGATTTGCTGATGCGCAGGAATTGGGTAAAACTGCTTTCTAATAGTATAAAATTAATTTTGAGCACTGACACTTGGTCCGGGAGCCTAAACTGATTTGCTTGGCTCTTTTTGCATTTACAAAGCTCAGCAGTAGGTAGTGTAGTAAGGATTTTCAGAGGTTAAACTGAAGGCAAAATGTTGCCACTTGAGACGCACAGTTTTCATGAATTTGTTAACTGTGTGTAAACTGAGGCTGAATGATTCTGGCAAGTAGTGACTGTTGACAGTTCGAATGGGTAAATGTCTAGGTTTAGTTCAAGGACTTGTGTCAGAGGATTCTTCACAAAATAAACCAGATTTAGCAGAAACGTGGGCATGGGTGCGGACTATGTGCTAACTATAGCTTAGGACTGGAAGGTTGAGCTTTTCATAAAGAAGTGAATCAGAGTTTCTAATCTGCTGTTAATACTTCTTTTAGCGTACATGTATAAAGCAGCAGTTTCCTCATAGTTTTTTAGTCACACTTTATTCCTGCACGAAAGATCTCAGACCAGTCTTGAACAAGTCAGTCTTCTACAAGATATGAAGATATCAGCTAGCATGTTTGCTTGTAGTACTAAGCTGCGTCTGCATTTGTCATGGACTACTGATATTTTTACATTTAATCATTTACAGTTTTTTTGTCCAGTTGTCTTCAAAAAAATCTCTTTTGATTGTGTATTTTTAACTACAAGTAGTTCCGACAATTAGGTTATTGTTTGCGAATATGGGCAACACGGCACTGTACTGTGTTTGTGGGGACAACGCAATAGAAAGCTGGTTGTATATCTCTTTCTTTCTCTTATCACATTAAATTCAGACAGGAAAAGTACAATACAGCTAAAACAATTACTTTTTGTCATGCAGTGCAGGAAACACAGTCAGTGTACTTCAGTATTAAAATTTGATATGTATTGGAGCCATGTTTCTCTTTAGTTTCTCAAAATAAGTGTTGGATGCATACTGGCTTAAAGAATTACACACAAATGTAAGGCAATTTACTCCAACATCATTAGCATACACAAAGACCTTCACTAGAAATTCACTACAGTGTTCATATGACCTTATACTAAAACTATATTTTAATCCACTTTTTGCTTATTCATTGTTAAAGTACCGATTGCCCCATGGTACATGTGCGTGAACATCTGCTAAGCATCATATGTGAATGATAATGTATGTACCATCTGTGGTACATTTTTCACACCACATAATGGAAATTTCATAATATAAGAGGAGAATCTTTGGCAAGCATCAACATCAAGCAAGATAGACTGAGGTCAGGTTTTAAAAACCATGGGCTTTAGATTTCATTAAGACTGAATCACACTTTTCCCTTTCTGACCAGTGTTGATTTAATACCTTTTAGTCATGCCCACAAAATACCGCCCTGGTGGGTAAATTTCAATAGATCGGCAAGATTTGCCATGATTTAAAAGTTACAGGTTGGATTTATGCTTTAAATTGACTGCGGGCTGTGAGTCAGCAAGTTTGTTGTTCATTCTCCAGTGGCTTGCTGTCATTTGAACCAGATAGTTTTTTTTTCATACCCGAGTCATTATTGACTAATGTGAAAAGACAGCAGCTATTCCAATGGGATACAGGAAGCAGTTTTATCAGTACTAGTAAGGGGGTCGAAGTGTCAGTCCCAATCGCCCCACAAACACGACGTGTTTCTGAATGTTTCCAAGAAGTGCCTTGAGCTGCTTTCTTTGGAGCTGCTGGCATAATTCATGACCCTATTAACATTACTGAGTTTATAGACATGAATGTCAATATCATCATTTTTTTCATGAATTGTTTACTTATTAAAACACTAAATGTGTAAGAAAATGATTAATAACCTAATATTTCGCCTAAGTTGACGGTTTACAGCTTTTGCAATGCATGCATGCTTTCATTTTTCTGTAAAATATTCATACATTTAAATATGTATAAATATATCAAATGTATTATATGTTGCATTGCCATAGTTAAGCATGGCATTTGATAAAACTATCAATTTAATGTAATTTATCATAAAACAAGCCACATTTTTGGAAGAACTATCACTTTGCTAGATATAGATTCAACAGCAACATTTATGCTAATCTTGTGATCCCTTAATAATATTTTTTCCTTTTTTATGCATTTTCTATGGTTCTATCTTAGTCTCATGACTTTGCTCCAGATTTTCCTGAAGAATTTAGAGCAATTTTTTTTAGAAGCAACACAATGTCTAACATCAAATATCTTTTGATTCAAATTTCTTCTGATTGGCCCTAATTATGACATCATACATCATGTTTGCATTCAAATTTTTAAAATTGCATTCTGCTTGGGTAAAGTGTAATATTTTATTCATTGTCTTATTATTTTAAACTGTTGAAATATTTTTGCAGTTTTTTTTTTTTTTTAAGAAGAACGTTTTTGAATGAAGAAGTGTGTAGCCCTGGTTAAGTAGTCCTTGATCAATTTTTAGATAGTGATTTATAGCCTTTTATTTAGGCTTCAGCCTCAATTGATTTCTAAGGTCATACAGATCCTTTGAATGAACATGTAAATGCTTTCAGTTCTCTGATAAAGGACTCATCATCTGTCTATTTAGATTCTTGTTATTAGCCTTGGTTTATAGCACAATTGAACTGGGGATAACCCGTTCCTTGGGTGGAAAGGAGAGAACGTCATGCACCACTAAGAGACAACACGAAACATGTTTCATGATGGATTGCACATCATTTCGTGTTGCTAGATGTGATGCAAAATTGAATGCAGTCCCTCAAACGTTTTCTATCCCAGAATGCACCTTTATATATTGAAAGAATCCACGGGTTAGAGCAGGAATGCAATTTACTTCCACTTTGGAAACATAATCACATTCTCCACCACTTCTCCTCATGTTTGTCAACAGAAACTAATGCAGTATCATGAGGCTAAAGGAGGTTACTGTCTAATGCTGTAAGGACTTCTGATGCCTGTGGCCAATGGCCATCCTCAGCGCAGATGGGCCAACGGCAGGGAGGCAAGATTATAACATTTCTGCATTACCCCCGCACCTGATATTACACTGCATTATCCCGAGAAAACCCAGCAAAGATTCGGGTGTACGTTTCCGAGAGCCTGCCATATACACTGGCAAAGGTCCTCGTTACCTGCTTGGAATGGGATACTTTTCTTAAACGCCCTTTTCCGGTGACAACTTCTTCCGTATCATTCCGGCCTCCCCTCCCCCAGCGCTCCCTCTTTCCCTGTGGAGGTCTGTCTCTCTCCCCATCCCCCTCTGATTGCACTTTCCTGACCCTCCCCCTACAGCTGCACACTTCTTCCTCTTGATTCTCCCTGCCGCACACTCGTACACACTCGCTTTTGCATCCTAAGCATACTCGCTATTGCTCCATCCCTGCCAAGAGCTTTTTTACAATCGCAGTGTGGGTAAATAAATCAAAGTATGAAAAAACTGAAACTAACACACTTTCATTCCGTGGAAAGCACCACTTGAGCAATTCAGTGTGTTCCTGAAACTTATGAATGTGGGCAATTTATCTGTCAGAATTTTTTTTAATTAAATTTAAAAAAAAAAAAAATCACAAGAGGCGTATATCATGCACATTTTAAAAAAGTACTTTTTTTCTTCATACAACATGACATGATGCAAAATTTAATCCAGTAATTATTTTTAGCCATATTTAAGCTAGAATTTAATAATGATCAATTTAGTTATAGATTTAGTTATTTTTAGTTAAATTTAGTTAAAATATAAAACAAACCATGTTTTGTAAGAACTATCACTTTGATAGGTATAGTATTGGTTGTATGGCACACGATTCAACAGCAACAATCATGCTATAATATCTGTCCACTTGAGCAATTCAGTGTGTTCTTGAAACCTATGAATATGGGGAAATATATCTGTCAGAATTTGTAAAATGAAATAAAAAATTATATAAAAAAATATAAAAAATTTAAAAAATCACGAGGCATATTTCATGCACATTTAACAAGTAATATTTTTATTTATTTAGTTAGTTATTTAGTCATTTAGTAGACGCTTTTATCCAAATATTTTATTATTATTTGTTTTTTTTTTCAATTAACTATAGCAGTATTTGATACCACACATTTAAGAAGAACCTCACAGCATTTTTTAGGAGTGTGTAGCTTTTATATCATTGCTGAAGTTTTTATATTATTTATTAAGCAGCAGTATCAGCAGTAGAGTAAAATTAAGATACTTGACATATTAAAGCAATGCATACATGTACAGCTAAATGCATAAATGCCTAAATCGTGTTTGTATGTGTGTTTGTATTCCAATCACTGCATGGGTACGACTATGCCTGCAGTGTATTGTGAGGACAGTTTTATTGCAGGGACAATGTCACGTCCTCTCTGCTACACACCACCCACCAGTCCTTAAAGGGGTCATATGATGTTGCTAAAAAGAACATTATTTGGTGTATTTGGTGTAATGAAATGTGTTTATGCGGT
>NW_015552624.1:322444-326356 GCF_001515605.1 Sinocyclocheilus anshuiensis | reverse complement strand
GTGATGCCTGCGGCAACCACATGTGACAACCCCGGGCTGGACTCCAGTTTGTCCACGGTGAAAGCCGATCCGGCGATCCACAGCGCAAAGTTGTAGTATTTCCTCAGCAACCAGCACGGATCAGCTCCAGGCATGACAAAGCGATATCATCCTCTTTTGGAAGACCAAACAAAGTAGTTTCGCTTTCACAACGAAGCACACAGCGCCTTCACGACATGGCGGCGGCGGCAACAATACTACAGCGAGAATAAAAGTTACGCCTTCTTTTTTTGCGTGAACATTTGGGTGGCGTTATGCAAATCTTCCCAGATAGTGACGTAGGTATGTGGGGGCGTGTTAGAACGAGCCGTTTTAGGTAGGTGTGGCTGACTCTTAACTTTTATAAAGAATATCTCTTTGGATTTGAGACTTTAGTCTTTGCAACTTTACAGATCTTCTTTATGCACCAAGAGCTTGTAACACTCCAAAGAGAAAGGAAAAATTGAAATCGCATCATATGACCCCTTTAACACCGCCAATAAAACAGCTAAAGCAAAATGGCTTCCTGTCTACGGTACGTGTTACGGTACCGCTGGTTTGCAACATATACCGTTAACACCAACAAGTCAGAAAACAAGAATATTTTACTATATTTATTTCATTTTTGGTAATTCTACACCAGGTGGGATATAAATTCAGGGTCGCTAAATCTCACGTAATACACTCAGTCTTGCAGAATCAGCTCAGTTAGATGGTAACCAGAAGTGACAACAAAGTCAACAAATTTCATTTTATCTTGACAGCATAAAAGGGGGGCACTGAATAATTTAAAGGTAAATATCAGGGTAGGATCTGGATTCATATACTCTACGCTACTGTAGCTCAAACAGTCAAGATCATGGGTTTGTTTCCCGAGGAAGGAATGAACCCTGAATGTAATGTAAGTCACTTTGAATAAAGGCATCTGCCAAATGCATAAATGTAAGTTGTTCATCTCAGACTTGACTCAGAGTCAATTTACCTGATCTAACTACCTCCTGACGCTCCTGGTGAAATAGGGCAACAGGGTGCCACTGGGATTTCTCACAATCTCATTCAGAAATCATAGTAATAAAAGTCCTACAAAATACACAGACACAGTTAGTGAAACCAGATTTCTACAGCCTTGCTAGTCACCAGCATATGTTGCATTTTGGATGCTCGTTTACTCGTTTTTCCTACTGCACGCTTGTATTGTTTGTAACTGGTTGACAATGGGACTCTTGATGGTAAAAGTTAAGATGCTTGGTGGGAAGACTAGTATAATTAAAATCAAATGATAATTTTTTATGTAATATTAAATAAAAAAGACAAAACTATGCTAGTTAACCAGTTAGACCAGCTCCAAACTTCATGACCCTTTCTACATTTAGGCCAGCTTGTGTTCATTCATAATCAACTTCCATGTTGCTCTGTGTTCCTTTGCACACTTTTCCATCTAATAGGCCCCATGAAATTTTTCTTCCCAAACCACAGCAGGTTCCTATCTTCGACACATGAATATTAAAGTGTATGCTGATGGTTGAGGTGTTCCTAAGCATCTTTTGGCCTAATATTTTGTCCTTGTATACCACATTGAAGAGGTTCTTAACCGGTGGGCCGCAGATCCATTCTGACTGGTTTGATGACACAGGAGGACAAAAACATGCTAAACTATATAATTATGCATAGTTAAGATAAAAATAGGCTTATCAACTTTAAAAGGAGGAGATGCTTTCAGAATCGTTTCTTGTTGATGTTAAAGGCTATGGAAAAATGCAAAAACTATGGGATTTAGAGCACAAATTCCTCTTTTAATTGGTAGAAGCTAGTCCAATTATACAGTTGCCAACTTGGACAGGTTGTGTGACATGGCTTCATCCTCAAAAATCAAATAAAATATGATCCAAATACATTTAATATGCTTTGCTGTAGTTTATGCATTTACAGACTTGAAACTTTTCTTATTCAGTCTTAATAATTTAGCATACTATTCAGCCTACAGAGTTCATGATAATCTACATAATAGTAGTATTTGAATTTATTAATAATGAACCGAGTTTCAAGTCACTCACAATCCCGATTCATTGTTTGTTACAGTCTTTCTTTGAACTACCAACATAATCCAAATAAAACTGTCATATAGTATTGCAAGTGTGTAGTTTCCTTCACATCCATGCTTGTGTGCTCTCTCTCTCTGTGGCCTGCACAAGTATAAGAGTAATTAAAATAATTTAACCTCAAATAAACATTTCATATCCATGTATTTATTTCTTTGTTAAGTAGCCGTGTAACAAGCGGGGTAATGTAAATTCAGACGGTCATTATCGCAAAACAAACCCTATCAGGGTGGTACAAGACCAGATCCTGATCACCCGGGGTTTGTTTTGTGATAATGACCCTCTGATTGAATAATATCCCTTGCTTAAAACCAATCTCAGGAGTTTGCCATGCACCCAAATAGACTATAATGACCTTGGGTTGCTTATGCTGTAGTTTTGCAGAGAATCTGTCATAAGGCTGGCAGTGAGTAGATGTGACATATCCCCAAGCATACAGTGGTGCTCTTTTTTAAAAAGACAAGAAGCCAATGTATAATGTGAAAAAGAACACTATCGAGGTTCTTTATATATCTGTATATAATATTATATATTTGAATTGCAGAGAAGGAAATACGTCCTACACCTACCTTGACTTGAACCATAAAGGACATTTGTTTTGTGGATTTTGAGGAAAGTTGTCTCCCTGCATGGATTGACTTCATCTGCCCTTCATTCTCACGGTTACCATCTAGCATTCATTCAGAGCAAAAATGCAAGAACTGATAAAGTAAATACTTTGAATGCAGTGCAAGTTGCTATGGATAAAATGGAGAAATGGAGAAATAATGTCTCAGGTTATATATGTAACCATGGTTCCCTGAGAAGGGAACGAGACACTGCGTCCTCTTGTGGGGCATTTAACATTCTTCTGCGTACCCCCTCTCTTCCACTTAGACAGCAGTCACACCTTTTCTATTAAAGGACAATATTTGCACCCTTAAATTGATTTACAGGTGCATTTTTTACCTTTATAGAGGCAAATATTTTATATCCTTATTAATTGTATGTCATGTTTTATGTCATATTCTTAACATTTCATTAAGTGTATTATTAATATAATAAAGCAATAAATGATGGCAAATCAAGGTGATACTTGCAGATTTAAAAATAAAACCGCCAATAGGTGGCGGCAAGTCACTGTTTTAATGAGCCAGGCGTCACGTCATTCATTCATTCATTCCGCAAAAGATGAGGTAAGCTGATTGGATATCATGTATTTGACCGTTTACGGCACCCCCATTTTCCTGTTTTTACATTAGAAGCGGCATTTTGCTTGTCAGAAATACATTCGTTTTTAATGTTGCTTTAAGTTGGGATATTAAATGAATGCTAAAACTCAGAATTTTGTTCGTGTACCCCCCACCGTCATCTCACGTACCCCCAGGGGTACGCGTACCCCAGTTTGAGAACCACTGCTCTAGCGGTCGCTATGGGGAATGCCTTCAGCGTGACTGGTGTCTGAAGCATACATCTAAACACGACAATAACATTGGCCGGCGACAGCCTATGACGTCATTACCGCTGTGACTATAGTATAAATAGGTGCCGGGAGAACACGTCATCCTCTTTTTCATCTTCATTGACTGTTTTGTTTGAAGCGTGCATTCCAGTGGTAAGAGCGATCTTTCTTCCTTTATTATGGCGAGCACTAGCAAGACGTTTAGGAGGTGTGCGCATCTATTTCTTCGTTATTTGACACCTGATGACATACATGATATTTGCGTCTTTTGTTTGGGCGAAGAGCATGCACACGATGTCCTTGAGGGGGCAATCTGCGTTAACTGCGAGCGTTTTTCAATGAAAAAGTTATGCT
>NW_015552624.1:309082-321010 GCF_001515605.1 Sinocyclocheilus anshuiensis | reverse complement strand
AAATTTTCTGTCATCTTTGCAGGACTGTGATATGAAGAGTGTACAAAGTTACACATCTTTGGCAACAGTGTGAAAGTGAATTGCACATAACCGGCACAATACCAGTATAAACACAGATTTCTATTGGTATAATATGCGCCGCATAACTATCATTTTTAAATACCTCCGTTTTCACAGTCCACACTACAATGCAAAAACAGCGTTTTCAAATTTATCCACTTTGGAGTGTTTTTGAAAAGCTTAGTTTTCCTTGACAAAAACGGTGTCTCAGTGTGGACAGAAGGCCAAAACAGAGAGAAAAAGATGCGTTTCCAAACAAAAACGTATTCGTGTAGACAAGGCCTAAAAGATACGATGGGAAATTACTTTCTGGTGACAACTTAATTCTCGTTGGTTTGAACTACCATGATGTTTTGTTCTTTACTAAAATGTTTGAATATTACTTTTTAATTATTTTTAAAGCTGAAATAATGATTTTATGTGTATATTCCCAAATGTCATAAGTACTTTATTTTTCTTAATCATATTAATTTTCATATAAAAACAACAGAAAACAGAATTTAATTTACATCCAGTGTATTAGCAACAAAGCACATGAGCGTGAATCACACTATCCTCATTTGATCTCATGCTGTTGGTGGCTGACACAAGATATGACAGCTGTCTGTCTCGACTGCACTTATGGTGCGTTCAAGTCATGTCCGATAGATCGTATTTACGAGTTGAACGCACATGAACGCCACCACAAAGTCGTTATTACGAGTGAGAAACTCGAAATTTTCTTTAAGCCCCGAGTTTCCGAGTTGGGGGCGTGTCAATGAGAAACATGGCGGAATCGATGGATGCAACGTCTGTAGTTGACGGTAATTTTTGTTTAAATTGATAGTTTAGTTGTCCTATAAACTTAAATTGGTCATGTTCTTGTTACGCAGCTGAAATCCAAGTAAAAAAATGCAGACCCTGTTGTATTTTCTTGTAATTTATTAAAAGAAGGTACACCGCCATCTTGTGCTGACTAAACTGACTTGAACGCACCTGACGTCGTAATTACGACTTGTCAACTCGTAAGTACGAACGTCCCAGGAGGACTTGAATGCAGCATTACTTCACTCTTGTCTAAATTCCAGGCAAAGCTAGGTGAATCTCAAACAAGTCCATTCATTGATCAGTGTAGACAGCTTCATTGATTTGAGCACTTACGCATGTCTGTTTGTGTGGGACAAGTGGATTTTTTTGAAGGGGCACATTATGACACGTTTACTTGCTCAACTGGACAAGTGGCCTTATTAAAATGACTTAGATTTTTAAGAATGATTCTGATTTTATTACATTCCCTGTAAATGGCAGCTGATGATGGATAATGTATTGTCAGTAACATGGTAGTCCCAGATGAAGCTCATGCAGCCTTACTGTGTGTGCGAGAGACTCTCGTGGAGAAATCAAAACAAATGAGCAGCACACACAAAGAAACTCACAGAAGAAATATACTGCGGTGAACATTTAAAATGTTGTTTCTATAATTATAGCATATAATAATCGGCAACATAAACAAGAGTGCTGTTTTTGTTAATATTAGCATGATTGCATATGAAATGACACTGATTTTATACAACAGTTTAATAAACAAGTAGTTAATATACACCTTATTCTTCAATGCTGAAGGAATAGAGTAATTTGCTTCATTCTTGAATTAGACATTTGCATAAATCGGTTGAATGAATGATTCAATGACTCCCTTATTAAGACAGTCACTTGCCGCCACCTACTGGCAGTTTTCATGTGTAAAAGTATCATTGCATTTTTTTTTTAACATTTCATGTTTGTATATTCAACTAAATATTTTAACATTACTAAAACATTTAACTCATAACATTTATGCAGTAATTTTGCAAGGCTACGTAAATAAATTTATGCTACTACCTCTGAGCTTCATTAAACTGTCTGCATAAATGCATCTAAATGACAATTTCTGTGTTTCTTCTGTAGTGGATTTAGTTGACGTTTCATTTAATTGGTAAAAGCACTATAGTGTCTTTATATTCTAACTTAATTTATTGGTAAAATTTCTGTATTTGACATGAAAGATGGCACATAAAAATTATATTTTATAAAGAAACAAAAAAGGCCCTGGAAATCAATTTAATGGGGCAAATACCACAGATATGCTTATTTATGTTAGTGCTCATAAAACAGTGATGAGAATATTGCTTATGAATAAATAACATTTACAAAAAATAAAAAAAATCCTTTTTTGTTTATTTTTCCACCTTAGACCTAATGGCACTGAAAGAGGAGCGGAAAGTACTGAATGAAACTGAAGAGAAAGATCAGTATGAGAAGCTTCATGATTTCATAACCGGAGAAAAGTATTTTTGTTCCTTACAGTCTGAAAAGACTTCCACACGAAAAAGAGCTCAAAAGATAGGAACTAAGAGTTATTTCACTTGCTTTCAGTGTGGAAAGAGTTTCAATCATCAAGGAAACCTTAACAGGCACAAGAGAATTCACACTGGAGAGAAGCCTAACAGATCCCCTCAGTGTGGAAAGAGTTCCAATCAAAGTGGAAACCTTGATGTCCACAGGAGAATTCACACTATGGAGAGCCTTCTTCCCTGCCAACAGTGTGGAAACAGTTTCACTCATAAAGGAAGCCTTAACAGGCACATGAGAACTCACACAGGAGAGAAGTTTAAACCAAAAAGGTAACCTTAAGTACCACATAAAGATTTACTCAAGAGGGACCTGTTTAAATGTCATCTGTGTGGAATGAGTTTTACAGACAAGAAAAACCTAGGAATAATGCAGGGACATTGGAGAGAAGCCTGTTACGTGCCATCACTGTGGAAAGACTTCCAGAAACAAAGCAAATCTTGAGTTCCCTTCTGAGGGAACATCAAACTGCGTCCTCTAGCGGTCGCTATGGGGAATGCCTTAAGCGTGACTGGTGTCTGAAGCATACATCTAAACACGACAATAACATTGGCCGGCGACAGCCTATGACGTCATTACCGGTGTGACCACAGTATAAAAGGGCGCCGGGAGAACACGACATCCGCTTCTTCGTCTGAAGCTTGCGCCCGAAGCATGGCAAGACATCTAGAGGATGCAGTGTCTCGTTCACTTCTCAGGGAACCCGGGGCAGAGCTCGAAAGGCTTGGAATCAGAAGAAAGGGAATCCTTTAAGAGGATACGGCCAGGCATCTAGGTTACAATAAACCAGACCCTGGCCTGTCGCCCAGGGGGCTACCACCAGCTCTGAATGAGCTCGCTCAAAGGAACTGACTTGACAGATCTTTGGTAGCAAACACCCTGCTCAGAATTGTATCACCAGGGATACATAAGTCGAGTGGGGCCCAAGGTGAAAACCGGGGCCTGAACCAACTCAGAGAAAAGGTACTGCTCCCTGTAGCACGCGCAGGGAGCAGTACTTAATTCAGCGAGAGTCCGCGTGCTCAGAGCGCATTTGGATTGAAAAAGGCATATCTCATAGAAACCCCCCCCCCATATGAGGGGAGCATAGCCAACTCAACCAAGGCAATCACAGAACAGGCTCCAGAGCATGTGTCAATAACTAGAAGGGGCATAGCACCCAGCTCTCAGACCAAGAGGGGGACACCAACGCTAGACTTGAAAGCAGTGTGCTCATAGATAACCGTCTAGAGTGAGGGGAGCACTACAAGCTCAACCACAAGAGCAACATATCAGGGAGGCAGAAAGACCCAACAACCTGGTGTTGCTGACTCACGGAGCTCCGGGGCGGAGAACTCGAATCTCAGTTTTTCAGAGAGGAAACTCAGACGCCCAGAAGGGATCAGCGTGCTCATAGGTAACCCTCTAAGGTGAGGGGAGCACTGCTAAGCTCAACCATCAAGGAGAGCAACCTAACGGGGAGGCAGAGAGAGGCCTAACAACCTGAGTTTACTGCTCAATGGAGCTCCACAGAGTGGAAGACCTGATGAGAGGAGGCCTCAGACGCTCAATTGGGAGCGGCATGCTCAAAGGTAACCCTCCAAGGTGAGGGGAGCACTGCTAGGCTCAACTAAATAGGGGCAACTTATCAGGGCAAGCGGCTAAACTACCTGATGTCGCTGGCACGGAGCTCAAAGAGCGGAGGGCTCGATCCTTAGCAAAGAGAGAGGAACCCAGCTCGACCAAAGCGATCAATAGCCCAGGGGCAAAGTACCTAGCTATCAAGTAGAGAGGAGGACTCACATAATCTGCCCAGGAATGGCAAGCTCATAAAAGACCCTCCTTCAGTGTCCGGGGAGCATATTATCCCCAATTGAGACATCAGAAATGGGATCCAGCTTAAAAGAGGATCACACATTTCAACAGGGAACACCAGGGTCCCAGCATAGAGGCAACTGACCAAGAAGGTGACAGGGACGGACCTAACAACTCAGTAATGTTGCATATGGAGCGGCGCTCTCAGCCCTCTCAGGCAGGCCCTCAAAGGCACAAACTGGGAGCGAAGGCTCGTAGCTAACCCTCACAGTGAGGGGAGCAATCCTCAGCTCGACCAGAAGGCAGTGCTAGATTAGCTAGCAGGTCCCAATGAGAGACTGTCAACTGATACAGCTGAACACAGTCTTATGCTTTCTATCTCGATAGAGAGCATGGGTCCCATTTAACCAGACCCGATAACCTATTCATGCATACAGAGCTACTGCTCCTCAGAGCCGAAGCGCCCAGGAAGGGTTCCAACACAAAAACATCTCACTCGTCGTACCTCAGGGAATGCAGTGTATCTCAAGCCCACTCCGGAGAGGGGCACACTGGCTCAACCATAAAGGCAGTGTGACAGGGAGGTCCCGTGGGCCTGACTGTCTATCGAACTGCAAAGAGTGGAGTTAAGGAGTGTCAAGCCACTCAACGCCTCAGCGAGAGGAGCTCTAGCTCAGGGAACGTGCATGATGGTTGAGAGAATGACTCAAATCTCAAGAGACCCCTCGGGGCGAGACATGAGGAGCGTGTCCTGGCCAGGGCAGCTTCTCGAAGCAGATTTCCAGCCAGGACAATAGGGAGCACGTCACGAAGCATATGCTCTGAAAAACAAATGCTCAACCTGAATGGAGGACCCGCAGGTCCCGAGGTTGCAGCGTTATACTGGGGACCTGATGCTAAGGAGTCTCTCACAGAAGCTCAGTAACTTGGCTGCGTGGTCCAGTAAGCATGAAGCCGAAGATTAGGGCTATCTTCCAGCCTGGATCCAATACCGACGGGTCAGACCATCACCACCCTCGGTCAACAGCGAGAGGATCTGACTTCAACAGGCGAGGTGCTCGCAGAGGTCCTAACCCTAAAACAAAGTCAGAAACCGGAACAGGTCCAAGTAGAGCAGCGGAGAAAGCTAGTTAGTGAATTCACATAAAACTAGCAATAGAGTAGATAAAATGGATCGTACTCACCACCCATGGCTCCCGCGCATGACTCAAGCTCACGGATATAATCTGAAGAGGAAGTCCGAAGAGCACTTGGGTCCGGACCATCAGTAAGGCAGTTCTATGAGACATAGAAACTAACCAAAACATCATAGGTCCAGCATAAGAGACTGCAATGCAAGCGCAGGAGGCTCCTACCTAACCTCGGTCAGGTGGGTGTCTTTAGGGGGATTAAGGGGAGGAAGATGAGAGCAGATGTTAATTCTCTCAGAGTAAGGTGAGTATACAGTATGTCTCAGGTTTTACTCTGGTCCAGACGAGAGCGTTGGGAATGCCTCGTCTGGATCACCTCCCTCAAATCTTGCCTGTTACCCTTTGACTCACTCACGACACTAGCCTTCTGTGCCCGCATCTGATCCTTAGATTGAGAT
The DNA here is from genome assembly GCF_001515605.1 of Sinocyclocheilus anshuiensis. Taxonomy (NCBI): domain Eukaryota; kingdom Metazoa; phylum Chordata; class Actinopteri; order Cypriniformes; family Cyprinidae; genus Sinocyclocheilus; species Sinocyclocheilus anshuiensis. The sequence continues at coordinate 315,198 of NW_015552624.1, read as the reverse complement.
GGGCCAGGACCCCTGGGCTCAGACCTGGACCTTCATGGTATGAAGGACTTAAAGGCAGCCGAGCGTGTGTCTTGGCCTCCTTAAACTTCTCGACCACCGCCTCGATGGAAGTGCCGAAAAGCTCAGAAGACAAGAACTAGCAGTAGAGTAGATAAAAATGGATCATACTCACCAACTATGGCTCCCGCGCATGACTCAGGCTCATGGATATAGGCTGGAGGCGAAGTCCGAAGCCTGGACCTTTGTGGAATAAATGATTTAAAGGCAGCCGAGCGCGTCTTGGCCTCCTTAAACTTCACGACCACTGTCTCGACGGAAGTGCCGAAAAGCTCAGAAAGGGAAACCGGCGCATCAAGAAGAAAGCCCTTCTCTTTTGACCCGATATCCACCAGACTCACACACAGATGCCTCTCCGTAACCACCATGGCCGCCATGGATCTGCCAATGGCAGTGGTGGTCTGCTTAGTGGCACAGAGAGCAAGATCTCTGATGCGACGCAACTCAGCTACCTCATCAGGGGATAAACCCTGACCTTTATCCAGGTCTTTCAACAGGTCAGCCTGATAAGCCTGAAGCACCGCCATGGTGTGCAACGAAGCTGCAGCCTGACCTGCTGCTGCGTACGCCCTGCCATTCAAACGAGATGTATCTTGAAGGGGTTTGGATGGCAAGGAGGGAGCCCTAAGAGAAAATGTTTTGCCCATAGAGAGATAGCAAGCCAGCGTCTCTTCAATAGGGGGCATCTTCTCATAACCGTTTTCATGCATCCCCTCAATGTTGGCAAAACTAGTATGCTGAAACCTATGGATGCGGGATGAAAATTGATTTTTCCAAGCCTTCTCGATCTCCACATGGAGATCAGGAAGAAATGGAAGGCTCACTTGAGCTGGAGGGCTACGGTCAAAAAGATAACGCTCATAGAGGCGGCCTCGAGACACCACCTTCTTTGCCTGCTTCCACGTCAAGTCAAGCCTTGCCGTGGTGCGATCCATAACCTCAAGCAACTCAGCGTATGCAGGGCAGGAGGAATGAGAGGACTCAGTCTCAACTTCTTCATCCTCATCTAAAATCTTCTGTTCTTCCTGGCTTGGAGCCAGCAGAGCACTAGCCGCCGGATCAGACAATGTAAGAAAAATAACATCGTCATCCAGCAGCTCACTCTTGTCCGTGACCGATGAGTGCGAAAGGGAGAGACCCTTTTTCAACTCATCAGCCAGGTCCACCTGTGATCCCCACGTGCTCCTTTTTTCTCCATGCCTCAGCAGCGGTGGGTCCTGAACAGCGGGGAGCTGATGACTGTCCCTCTCTCCTCTAAAAAAGAGACAAACGAGAGCGGAGCTTTTCATCGGAAAACGCTCTCAATGTACGCAGATTGCCCCCTCGAGGACATCACGCATGTGCTCTTCGCCCAAACAAAAGATGCAAAGATCATGTGGGTCATCAGGTGTCAAATAATGCCTAGTTCACACTACAGGATTTTAAGCCCGATTTAAGCCATCGTACTCACCACCCATGGCTCCCGCGCATGACTCAAGCTCACGGATATAATCTGAAGAGGAAGTCCGAAGAGCACTTGGGTCCGGACCATCAGTAAGGCAGTTCTATGAGACATAGAAACTAACCAAAACATCATAGGTCCAGCATAAGAGACTGCAATGCAAGCGCAGGAGGCTCCTACCTAACCTCGGTCAGGTGGGTGTCTTTAGGGGGATTAAGGGGAGGAAGATGAGAGCAGATGTTAATTCTCTCAGAGTAAGGTGAGTATACAGTATGTCTCAGGTTTTACTCTGGTCCAGACGAGAGCGTTGGGAATGCCTCGTCTGGATCACCTCCCTCAAATCTTGCCTGTTACCCTTTGACTCACTCACGACACTAGCCTTCTGTGCCCGCATCTGATCCTTAGATTGAGATGGGCCAGGACCCCTGGGCTCAGACCTGGACCTTCATGGTATGAAGGACTTAAAGGCAGCCGAGCGTGTGTCTTGGCCTCCTTAAACTTCTCGACCACCGCCTCGATGGAAGTGCCGAAAAGCTCAGAAGGGGAAACCGGCGCATCAAGGAGAAAGCCCGCCAGGTTCACCCACAGATGCCTCTCCGTAACCACCATGGCCGCCATGGATCTGCCAATGGCAGTGGTGGTCTGCTTAGTGGCACAGAGAGCAAGATCTCTGATGCGACGCAACTCAGCTACCTCATCAGGGGATAAACCCTGACCTTTATCCAGGTCTTTCAACAGGTCAGCCTGATAAGCCTGAAGCACCACCATAGTGTGCAACGAAGCTGCAGCCTGACCTGCTGCTGCGTACGCCCTGCCATTCAAACGAGATGTATCTTGAAGGGGTTTGGATGGCAAGGAGGGAGCCCTAAGAGAAAATGTTTTGCCCATAGAGAGATAGCAAGCCAGCGTCTCTTCAATAGGGGGCATCTTCTCATAACCGTTTTCATGCATCCCCTCAATGTTGGCAAAACTAGTATGCTGAAACCTATGGATGCGGGATGAAAATTGATTTTTCCAAGCCTTCTCGATCTCCACATGGAGATCAGGAAGAAATGGAAGGCTCACTTGAGCTGGAGGGCTACGGTCAAAAAGATAACGCTCATAGAGGCGGCCTCGAGACACCACCTTCTTTGCCTGCTTCCACGTCAAGTCAAGCCTTGCCGTGGTGCGATCCATAACCTCAAGCAACTCAGCGTATGCAGGGCAGGAGGAATGAGAGGACTCAGTCTCAACTTCTTCATCCTCATCTAAAATCTTCTGTTCTTCCTGGCTTGGAGCCAGCAGAGCACTAGCCGCCGGATCAGACAATGTAAGAAAAATAACATCGTCATCCAGCAGCTCACTCTTGTCCGTGACCGATGAGTGCGAAAGGGAGAGACCCTTTTTCAACTCATCAGCCAGGTCCACCTGTGATCCCCACGTGCTCCTTTTTTCTCCATGCCTCAGCAGCGGTGGGTCCTGAACAGCGGGGAGCTGATGACTGTCCCTCTCTCCTCTAAAAAGAGACAAACGAGAGCGGAGCTTTTCATCGGAAAACGCTCTCAATGTACGCAGATTGCCCCCTCGAGGACATCACGCATGTGCTCTTCGCCCAAACAAAAGATGCAAAGATCATGTGGGTCATCAGGTGTCAAATAATGCCTAGTTCACACTACAGGATTTTAAGCCCGATTTAAGCCCGATTTGCAAGTTAATGAGCTTGCCGACAGGTCGGGCTGTGATCGGGGGAAAATCAGCGGGTAATCGGCGCTCTGCAATCTTTATGTGTGAACTACACAACGACGCATCAAAGAGGCTCGCTGACACGTCGTCGACACCTCACCGACGACAAACAAATATCTAGCATGCCAAATATCTGGACCGGTCGGCCAACTCGACATCACGTGGTGTCAGGTGTCGTGACGAGCTACAGCCAATGAGAGAGCAAGGCGTGGGTTGAGGTCACCGGAAGAAAAACTACAGCAGCAATATGGCTTAAAGAAAAGTTTGGACACAATAAATGGAGCAAAATTTTTCATCGAGCAAACAGCTTGCAGCGCTAATTTCTTCCCGACATTCATTTTCAAATAAACTGTTTCCTCCTGTTTCATGTGTTGTTTCGCATCATTCCCGTTCCAATTCTCGCGCGTGTTTTTGTGACAAAACGTGGTTTGTAGAGTCGTTGGGTGACAGCGTTTTTGTCAGCTTGTATAGTGTGTAAGCCCTGGTTGTGGATCATTTACATAGAGTCACGTAGTGTGAACACCACAATGACTAAAAACAGACAATCAAGTCATGTAGTCTGAACAGCACAGCAATCTGCCGACGTTTAAAGTCGTGTAGTGTGAACTTAGCATAACGAGGACTCAGATCCACACACTTCTTAAACGCCTTACTAGTGCTCGCCATGGTCAAGAAGAATAATTGCTCTTACCCGAATGCACGCTTTAAACAAAACAGTCCCTTGAAGATGAAGAAGAGGATGACGTGTTCTCCCGGCACCCTTTTATACTGTGGACGCGCCGGTAATGATGTCATAGGCTGTCGCCAGTCAATGTTATTGTCGTGTTTAGATGTATGCTCCAGACACCGGTCACGCTGAAGGCATTCCCCATAGTGACCACTAGAGGACGCAGTTCGATGTTCCCTCCAAAGGGAATCAGCCATATGAAAGGCTGGTTATGGGTTCATATGTCCTTGATATGAATCTCTTTCTTGTGTGCAGAAATAGCTAGCAGAATGCATTTCATACAAAGATGTGTTTTTAAAAAAAACTGAACTATTTTAAGATGACACACCAGCTTGTGAAACGCCCAAAAACAGCATGAGATGCAACACAATGGCCAAATGCATCACAGGAATAAATACAATTTTAAAATACATTAAAATAGGAAACAGTTATTTTAAATTGTAATAATATTTCTTATTATTACTGTTTTTGTGTATTTTTTTTAATATTTTTTTTTAATTGTAATATTTTTAAGAAAAAGTAAGAGTAAGAGATTTCTTTTAAAAACATTTGAAAAAGTCTTACTGATATATATATACAGGGTTGGGGAGTAACGGAATACATGTAACGGCGTTACGTAATCAGGATACAAAAATCTAGTAGCTGTAATCCGTTACAGTTACATCAAAAAACAAAGTATTCAGATTATAGTTACATTTTGTAAAAAGTGGGAATACTATCAGGATTACATTTGTTTCATTTAAAATTAAATAAATGAGTATTTTGACATAATGCTATCAGTGTTGGGGGTAACTCATTACAAGTAGCGCATTACTTTCCATAAAAAGTAACTAAGTAACGTAATTAGTTACTTTTTTTAGGGAGTAACGCAATATTGTAATGCATTACTTTTAAAAGTAAATTTCCCCAACACTGAATGCTATATATTTAGCATTGCTTAGTTCCTGGTTCTGTTGACACATGCTGACTCACATGAGCTGCCTGCTGGTGCATGCGCAATTAACACCCCTCTACAATTATTCTCCTCAAACGTGGGATGAGACGCTGCTACAGTAAATTAATTACGATGCTTCCTGCTGGGAAAAGACGTTTTCATGTCTGTAAATTTCACAGTTATTTTGTTTTCAAAGAGGATAAAGGAAATAACATAGTTATCATAGTTAACATAGCGTGATCTATGCATGAAGACTCTTGCTTTAACAAAGGCTACTCAACCAACTTGAACATTTGCAGGTACAAGTCCGACTAGCATGGAAATCATCATGTTCGCTAAAATTTAGTGTTTCTTAGTGATTTAAAATCCCATGGTGTGCATGACTGCAGTTGCAAGTTTTCTAGCAGAAAATGAGCCTGAAAATGTAGAAATTAACATGAGAGTCCCCACACCCCAGATCAGTCAATGAAATAAAGAAAGATCATAGCATCTCGCATGCATTTCGACATGTAGGCTTATTTTAAAGGGGTCACATGATGTTGCTAAAAAGAACATTATTTTGTGTATTTGATGTAATGAAATGTGTTTATGCGGTTTAAGGTTCAAAAAACACATTATTTTCCACATACTGTACATTATTGTTTCTCCTCAATGCCCCGCCTTTCTGAAACGCGTCGATTTTTACAAAGCTCATCGGTCTGAAAAGCGAAGTGTGCTCTGATTGGCCAGCTATCCAGTGCGTTGTGATTGGCTGAATACCTCAAGCGTGTGACGGAAATGTTATGCCCCTACCATACTGTGATGCCCTGTCCGGCCAGAGCGACGATATCACAGTCTTCAGCTGGTGTGCCCAGGATGGCCACCAGATGACACTGGTTTCTCTGAGCACATGGCTTGTGTTGTGTTTGTTTGGTGCCATGTGCTCTCTCCTGTCTATTGTCTTGCCCCGCCCATCTTGTTACCTCATTATTGTTTAAGTTGCTCCACCTGTGTCTCCCTCGCTAGCCTCCTCATTTGGTTTCCTATTTATTCTCCTGGTGTCTGTAATCCTGTGCTGATCCGTCGTTTTTCATTGTGTGTGTTATGTCTGCATGTAGTGCAGTTCCTAGCCTGCCTGTCTGTTTTTCCCCCTCGGGGTTGTTTTAGTTTGTTTTTGTTTCATTTTATTATTAAAAGAAGGAACCATTCATCCTGCACTTGAGTCCTCGCTTCATCTCTCCACACGCACCGTGACA